>NC_066870.1:27537611-27837611 GCF_022985175.1 Labeo rohita
ATGTTTTCCAAGCATAATTTAAGTAGTAAGTATGCTAAATAAATAAGCATACTTAAATTAATGTTCTAGCAGTATACTAACAAGTACTTTTTTTTTTTTTTGTGAGGTTAGAGGGAAAATTCAGCAGCTCATACAATCAGGGTTTGAAATTAACACCTGCCAACCCACCAAATGCGGGTAAGAATGAGCTGTGGCAGGTAACGTTGTCACATGCATGTGGCGTGGTACGTCACAATTCCTGGATAATAAACTGATACCTTGTTTTATTTATGACTTACTGACACAAAGTACAAATGATTTGCAACGGTCGCTGATTTGCAAAATGTTTGGAACGGAACGCAAAAATAACATATAGGAGAATAACAGGAGAAAATTGTGTCAAAAATAAATGGCTCCTACACCGTAAAAAAAAAAAAAAAAAAAAAAAAAATGTACAATTTACATTAAAAAATTTGATTAAAAACATGAAATGTGAAATTTAACACAGGAAATTCTGTAAATGTCAATTTACGGTTATTTGCTGTAAATTAAACATTCTTTTTCACTTCCAAAAATGGTATAATACCATAAAATTACATGTAGTGTCCAATACAGTTTTTTATCTTACAGCAGGGGAACTTACCATTAAAGGGATAGTTCACCCAATGTTTGATGTTTATCTGCTTACCCCCAGGGCATCCATGTAGGTGACTTTGTTTCTTCAGTAGAACACAAACGAAGATTTTTAACTCAAACTGTTGCAGTCTGTCAGTCATATAATGGCAGTCAATGGCTCCCAAATCTTTGAGAGTAAAAAAAAAAAATACATAAACAAAACCAAATTAAACCCTGCGACTCGTGACGATACACTGATGTCCTAAGACAAGAAACAATTGGTTTGTGCGAGAAACTGAACAGTATTTATATCATTTTTTTTTATTTTTACCTCTGATTCACCTCTATGTCCTATATGGCGCGTGACATATGTACGCACTCTGGCGTAGTATACGCAAGCATCTGAAGCGATCTACGCTTATCCATCTTATTTTTCAATGCGGAAGTAAGCTGTTTTCTGGTAATGTGTTAGACGTCCAGTTCATAATCCGCCATAGGGAAATAATGAGAAGAATATCGAAGTGCAGTAAACGGTAAAACAGTTTGCACTTCAAACCAGTATGTTCATAATTAAGATAATACATTAAAATAATATGGTAAGACACACCAGTTTGCAATATCAAGCAGCAAAACAAGCTTTTTGTGCAGCTAAAAATAGCTGGAAGTGGATGAGACCGTAAGTCAAAAAAAAGACAAAAAAATTGCAAATGGCTGCACCCACTCTTATGGGAAAAATAAGGTGGATAGGTCACTCATTGTTTACACAGTGCACAGAGATTGCGGACGTGTTCACTGGCACTGTGAAGATCTAAAAATATTTAGAAGTACAGGTCATCGCAATGCAAGACGATTTTTGACAAATATTTTTTGCCCAACCGTAATTATTTGAACCAGAATACTCAGAGCAATAAGTCAGAGAGATGGAGGAAGCAGCCGCAGCAGCAGCAAGTCTTCAAGCTTCAGGGAGACAGAGATCTCTTCAAAAGTGGTGGTGTTCTTGTAGTAAGTGTTATGAGATGCCAACAGAAGTGGAGAGCATCTGTAAGCGCAGATCGCTTCCGGCGCTTGCGTATACTACGCCAGAGCGCGTACACATGTCACGCGCCAGATGCCGTGTATGCGCTCAGGACAGTTGGACAAATAAATTAGAGGTAAAAAATAATATAAATACTGTTCAGTTTCTCGCACAAACCGATCGTTTCGTGTCTTTGGACATCAGCGTATCGTCACGAGTTGCAGGGTTTAATTTGGTTGTGTTTGTGTATGTTTTTTTACTCTCAAAGATTTGGGAGTCATTGACTGCCATTATATGACTGACAGACTGCGACGGTTTGAGTTAAAAATCTTCGTTTGTGTTCTATTGAAGAAACAAAGTCACCTACATCTTGGATACCCTGGGGCTAAACAGATAAACATCAAATTTTCATTTTTGGGTGAACTATCCCTTTAACCAGCGAATAGGTTTTTGCTGTAGCATTTTTACCGCTGTCATTTTGTGAAAGTGTAGCCCCTACACAGGTTGCATTTGGGAGTGAGACAAGAAACGCTTTCAGGCTCTGTGTCACGCCAAAGTGGCAACTGGCAACCATGCTTGTGACGTAAAACAGTCTCAGCTTTCATATTTTTGTAAATTTTAATATGAAATTAAAACAATAAATACTGTTTTGGCGCACTTAACGTGCAGTAATTTGTTGCAGCGCCTCTTTATTTTTTAAGATTATATCACAATATACCGCTATTGTGAATTTCTGTGGAAACTATAATCGTGTAGTAAACAATCTGATATCGTGTCAGCCCTAGTTTGCATTCAGATCTGTCTCAATCCAATCAACAACCGGATAATAGAACCAATTTTTTATTTATTTATTTTTGGATAATCTATTTTACTCAGTTGAAACGTGAAATTATTAAGCCTGACATGAGATACTTTTATTTGTAAAAATGTATATAAAATGTGTATTTTATATTAAATGTTTTTTTGTTGAGTATCATATCTGATACATCAGGCTTTTATGGCCCATATAGTATGATGTAAGAGAATATGGAGCTCATACGCTAGGAATAAACACCTCAATTTTACTCAGAGACCCAAGATGAGCAAAATATGCAATTTGGTGCAATTGCTGCTATTTATATGGCCGAATAGTAAGATGAAAGCTTGTAATGTAAGTCAGTGAGATCTTTAAACATTATAGCAGAGTACTTGCATAAAATGCACATAAATATCACTTGTCACTTTCTATCTCCCAATAATGTCTTACTAAGATGATATCTAAATGCCTAGTTTTATTGTCAAAGATCTTTCACACTCACATTTGAAAAAGATTAAAAAAAAAAAAAAAAGTTGTATAAATAATCAAGTAAACCTAAGTTGCATCAGTCCAGTAAGTGTTCAACTTTAAATATTAGGGTACAAACAATACAAAACTTATTCTTATGTATACTTTTAGTATACATATACATATACACTACCAGTCAAAAGTTTTTCAACAGTAAGATTTTTATTTTTTAAAGAAGTCTCTTCTGCTCACTAAGCCTGCATTTATGTGATATTTTGACTATTTAAAATAACTGTTTTTCTATTTGAATATACTCCTGTGATTTCAAAGCTGAATATTTACCATCATCAGTCACTTGATCCTTTAGAAATTATTCAAATATTCTGATTTGCTGCTCAAAAATGTTGCTGCACATTTATTATTAGTATTATGTTGAAAACAGCTGAATAGAATTTTCAGGTTTCTTTGATGAATAGAAAGTTCAGATCAATTTAAAGCATCCTTGCTAAATAAAAATAAAACTTAAAAAAAAAATGTGTATAATATTACAAAAACTTTTTACTTCAGATAAAAGCTGATCTTTGGATCTTTCTATTGGTCAAAGATGCCTGAAAAAAATGTACTCACCCATTTTAAATATTGATAATAATAAAAAATGTTTCTTGAACAGCAAATCATATATTAGAAGGAATGATTTCCGAAGGATCATGTGACACTGGTGTAACGATGCTGAAAATTCAGCTTTGAAATCACAGGAATAAATTACATTTTAAAATATATTCAAATAGCAAACAGCTATTTTAAATACTAAAAATATTTCAAAATTTGACTGTTTTTGCTGTACTTTGGATTAAATAAATGCAGGCTTGCTGAGCACAAGAGACTTCTTTAAAAAAACATAAAAATCTTACTGTTCAAAAACTTTTGACTGGTAGTGTATACAATACTAAAGATTTCACTACAAATAGACACATTATACTAAAAGGAAACTATCAAACAGATTACAGAAATGTAATAGATTGTACAAACAGGTTTTTCCAGCAATATTTTGATCATGTTGATAATTTAGAAGCCTAAATTATCCAATATGATACAGTTGGCTTTATAGGGTTAAATACTGAAGTACATGCGGCACAGCAGCACCATTCACTTGGCCGATCATTCATGCCTGTGTACTCATACAGAGTGCATTTCCTCCACTAGTTCGGATAGTTTAACATCTTTGTGACTGCTGTGACAGGGATGTTAGATATGCAGAAGCAGCCTCCTGCTCACCTAAGGCCCGAGTCTCTGAGGCGTGAAGTCCTCTCCTTTCCTGTAGTTTCCTACTTAATCTCCCCCGAGCGTCCTGTCTCATCGGCCATCTCCCCTGCGCTCCTGTTCAGGCTAATCAATGCCTCAACCCTCCTCACGGCGGTGGAGGACTAGCCTTAATTAAGGCCCTCCAGCTCGTTACTCAAGCCATTCCCCTCCGCTGCAGGCCTCTCCACCGTCACCGCACTTGTAATTCTCCTAGCCCGCGACATGAGGGTAATGAGAAGGGATGCGTTTGTCCTGCCACCACTGATGGATGATCTAGTGGGCAGGACGTAAAGGCGCTGATTGACAGCCGCTGGACAGGATTGGGTATAATTGACGGATCTAGTAGTGGATTGCGGGAAAGTTGTCGTTGTAATGGACGGGATAGGATGGGTGAGGGATTTGGGGAGAATGACAAGGTCAACGGATCACGGGTGACGAGATTAGATCGTTCTTATACCGCGTCGGCTGGTGTGGAAATGAATAGATCATGTTATGGAAATCGTCTGACTTTGTATGGAACACAGTGGGCTTGGGTACAGGAATGTGTTATGCAAATTCCAGGCGTATTTTTGGCTCGTCCTTTACCTTGAAAGCCCATGTCGCTGTCCTTTGCACATCCTGTTTACCTGGCTGCCCTTGTTTTCTGCTTTCTCTTCCCTTCTTTGAGTACTAGCTCGAATATCCAGCTGTGTTAAAATCTCGCTAGTTGCTATCTAGCCTATAATGTCGGCCTGTCAGCGCCAAAGCAGAATCCCGGAATAACTACATATGCCACGCTTATCTTCTGCCTTCCGTCTCTTCTATTCTGTCTACCTCAGTGTTTGTCTCCATTTGACTCCTTTGGTTATTCTCCCTAGAATCTCTGTCTTTTATCACACGCTCGCTTCTCTACCCACCCTTTCTCGTTTTATGATCTCTCTCGTTCTCAGAGAGGACAGATCTCCTCTCATTATGTTGATGGTGATGATTCAGTTCACTGGTGTTCTTTCCCTAGTGCCTCTCCAAGGCCTTTTTCAGCAGTCTGCTCATGAACTGTTTGTCTGTTCAAGGGCACATTGTGACGCTTCGCTCCGCAAATTTGCTTATATACACACCTACACGCGCTCTTAGCTAAAGATACACTTTGATTCTGTGACCTGTGGTGTCTAGTGTCTTACTAAACAATGACATCTGACCTTGATGTGAGGTTTTGGATCATATACTTCACACTTCATTGTGAACCTTGACCTTAGTTTCCCCTTTTGTGTGAAATTGAGGTGTTGGTAAGAATAGCGTTTCCATGGCAATGTAGTATTAGGGCCGTATCTCTGCATGTCACCTTGAAAGTGATTTAAAATTCTTAATAGAGCCACTTAAAGGATTTTGACCTACATTTATATAATTTAGCTCCGGTATTTTACTGTATATGTGATTTCAGTATAGTGTCATTTATTCCTGCAGTAGCTGGAATGTGATTGACTGATCTATTCATCTTCTTCTGCACTGAGGGAAGCAGAGTTTTCACCTTTGACTCTGCATTTAAGAAGTGTTTTGCCCTTCTCTATACTCTCTGCCTTATTACTGATGCTGTGTTTAAAATAGCTCGAGTGTAAGTATAAAGAGTGATATAGGTTTTTTACACAGGTCAGAGGGATACATTTTACACACTTTTATGCATTTTAAATATATGTTAAACTGTATCGAATGCAAATGGTCATAACCAGATCAGTGCTGTTTCTCTCTCAGCTGACCTCTCATTTACTGTATATGTATCTCTGTAGGGCAGAAAGCAGTGTTGAGGGATGTTTACACAGTTTCTGAGCTAATGAAATGCCACTATCAACAAGCAACCGATACTGTAATATTTTTGTATTTGTATAGAAACACAATCAACAGTTTTTGAACCGTAAGTCTCTTCTGCTCAACAAGCCTGCATTTAGTTGATCTAAAATACAGCAAAAGCAGTAATACTGTGAAATACTTTTATTATTTAAAACAACTTTCTATTTGATTTTTTTTTTAAATGTCATTTATTCCTGTGATCAAAGCTGAATTTTGAATCAGCATCATTACCACAGTCTTCAGTGTCACATGATCCTTCAGGAATCATTCTAATGTGCTGATTTGCTGTTCAAGACATTTTTTATTATTATTATCAACATTTAAAACAGTTAAGTACATTTTTTCAGGATTCGCTGATGAATAGAAACATTAAAAGATCTGCATTTATCTGAAACAAAAAGCTTTTGTACCATTATGCGCTGTACCATTTAAAAGCTTGCAGTCAGTATATTTTTTTGGGAGAGAAATTATAGAAATGAATACTTTTATTTAGCAAGGATGCTTTAAATTGACCAAAAGTGATGCTAAAGACATTTATATAATGTTACAAAAGATTTGTACTTCAGATCAATGCTGTTCTTCTGAACTTTCTACTTATTAAAGAAACCTGTAAAAATTCTACTCAGCTGTTTTTAACATAATAATGATAAAAAATGTTTTTTGAACATTTCAGCTTTGAAATTACATTTTACAATACATTCAAATAGAAAACAGTTGTTTTAAATAGTAAAAATACAAAAAGTCAAAATTTGCTGTTTTTGCTGTACTTCGGATCAAATAAATGCAGGCTTGGTGAGACTTTAAAAAACATTAAAAATCTTACTGTTCAAAAACTTTTGACTGGTAGTGTAATATTATTATTATTAGTTCACATTTCAATAATATCTAAAATAAGTAAATATTTATTTTAGTTTTAATTTTAATAATTATTTATATATCTAAATAAATAAATACAACTGTTTTCGATTTTAATATATTTTAAAATATCATTTATTCTTGTAATTGCTAAGCTGAATTTTCTTTGCTCCAGTCTTCAGTGTCACATGATTTTTCAGAAATTAGTCTAATATTTTGATTTAATGCAAAATAAACATTTCTTAGTATTATCAATGTTGAAAACAGTTGTGCCACATAATATCTTCATGGAAACTATAATACAATTTTTTCAAGCTTCTTTGATGAATAGAAAGTTCAATAGGATTATAATTTATTTGATATAGAAATCTTTTATAACAACGTAAAAGTATTGTCACTTTTGATCATTTTGATGTATACTTCTAAAATGAAAGGTGATGTTTTTGAATGGCTATTTATTTATTTAGCTTTTTTTTTCTTTTATAGATATTATTGTAGAACACATATTTCTTAGATATTATTTGTTTGCCTATTATTATTAATTGTCATCTTTTCAAACCATTAGTCAATAAGTCCTTGGAAAACCTTGCAGGTGTCATGTTGATTGCAGGCACAGAGGTGCAGCTGAGTTCTCTGGAAAAACGCCTCACTTTCAGATCATCTTTTCAAGTCATTTAACATGGCAGTATCTGAGTGGGTGAGTTGTTTACTTTAATTAGTCTGTCCATTTTCACATCTCAGAAAATGATACAAAAGCTGTCCTTGGGGCAGTTCCCTCTCAACTAATATTCACCCTTTAGGTATTAATATGTACACTTTAAATAATCACATTTACCTTTAAGGTACCAATATGCACCCTATGGGGGTGTACCTTTTCAAAGGCTACTGGCCCAGTGACAGCTGTTGTACCATTTTTTATCCTAAAAGTGGACATATTCAGGCCTATTTGTAGATTGGTTGTCAACATGAATGTGGCCTTTATTGCACTGACAGGGTAATAAGCCAATCAGTGATGAAGAGAACATAATAGGGCGCACATTATCACAATGACAGGGTAAAAGGCCAATCAAAGTGCGAGTGAGACATTGCCTCCTTTCACTTGACTTTTCACCTGTATAAGGAGATGTTGTCTCCCTGTGAAACTTGTTTTGGTGATGCACAGATTGTCGCACAGTTGCTGTGTGCACTGTTTCATCGCATGTTTTACAATATTCTTTTTTCTGTTATTTTTGCAATGTCCATTATTTTCCCATCCAAGTTCAGTCAACTCAAAAATGTTTAGTTAACTTGACATGTTATGAGTTGATTCTACTTAAAATTTTAAAGCAGCTGGGTAACAGACCCAGCTTTTAAGTTTAACAAACCAATTTTTTGTTTAGTCAACTCAAATATCTAAGTTGTCACTTAGTACAATTTAACATTTTAAGTTGACTAAACTTATTTGAGTTGACTGAACTTAAAATTTTAAGGCAGCAGGATAACAAATTATTTAAAGTTGACTCAACAAACTGTGTTTTTATTTTATTTTATTTTTACAGTGGGACAATGTTTGGCCAGCTATTTAAAGATCTGGAATCTGAGTGTGCAATAAATAAATAAATAAATAAATAAATAAATAAAACAAAATGAAAATAAAATATAAAAATATTGAGAAAACACCTAAGTTGTCCAAATTAAGTTATTAGCAATGCACATTACTAATCAAAAATTAAGTTCCAATATATTTACAGTAGGAAACTTACAAAATATCTTCATTGGAACATGATCTTTACTTAATATCCCAATGATTTCTGGCATTAAAGAAAAATTTATAATTTTGACCAATACAGTGTATTCTTGGCTATTGCTACAAATATATCCATGCTACTCACGACTCAAAATTGTCACTTCTCAAGTGCATATTAACTGTAAACATGTTCTGCTATTATTTGACAATCACAAGGTGATTTCTTTAGAACTATACCTCCTAACAAACTTCTTTTTGTGTGCTTGTGCTATACTTATTCCAAATTAGTTTCGTATTTTGTTAATGCAGTGACATTGATTTATTTTTAATTGTGACTTAAGTGTCAAAATACTTTCTGGGATCACTATCACACTAATCAGCCTCAACATTAAACCTCCTGACTACTACTGATCGTGCCTGCCCCATCATGCTGCCAAAAGTTCTGATGTGTTCTGCTGTATCTGGCACCAAGATATTAGCAGCACATCCTTTAAGTCCTGCAATTTGTGAGGTGCTGCCTCCATGGCTGTCCCATGCCTGCTCAATCGGATTGAATCTGGGGAATTGAACTCTGAACTCTTTGCCAAGATCCTCAAACCATTCCTGAACTATTTTTACAGTTCGGCCGAGTGCTTTATCCTGTTGAAAGAGGCCAGCAGATAACACCATTGTCCTGAAGGGGTGGATGTGGTCTGCAAGGCAGGTGGTACATGTGCATCTTTAGGCAGGTGGTACATGTCAAAGTAATATCAACATGATTTCTAAAACCCAGTGTTTTCCAGCAGATCACTGCCCTGAGCATAACACTGCCTCCACCAGCCTGCAAGCAACCTTTCAGTGCACCATGGTCCAGTTCTGATGCAGTTCTATTGCTGTTATTCATAAACCTATAGTTTTGAACATATGTCTAATGCAATATACTTATGACTGTATATTCATGCAGCATTGCGATGGATTCTGATGAAGCACTTCAGTAATTACTTCAAAAAACTGAAAGAAGAGTTTGTACCTCAAGATATTCATCTGAACCAAGGTTATGTCGGCAATATCAAATGTACATGCTCCAAACGAACTCTGAGAGGTGCTCATTCATCTCATTTGTAACATGCATGAAAGGGACCGTTCTAAATCCATACAGTTGTCCATCGCGCTCCATCTCACGCTCTGTTTGAATATGTCTCTAACGCAGCACTGGGCTCAAATAATACATTCCAAACTTTGTATTTTTATAGATAAGTTCAGCTCAGAACCACATGTGAGAAGGGTTCAAGCGCATAGTGCTGCAACCCTGTTGTAATTATTAGAATGGCCAAAGATCAGCAATCTCCATGTAAAACTGATCAGGCAGAGCAAACCATAAGTTGTAGAGACTTGAAACTCAACTTGAGACTTGACATGGTAATTTCAAGTGTGGGGATGGTACGACAACATCACTAAGGCTCGCCCCAATTGGCTTGATGGGGGCACTACAGTGATCAAATGTACAAAATCACTCATAACTCCTAAAGCGTTCACCACAGGCTCAAATGTCTTAGAACGAATCCATGGTTCACGCCGGACAAAACACACATCCATCACTCCAGGGGAAAAATTTTGTGGTATTTTGCATTTTTTGAAAAACCTACTTTTGTGAACTACTCCTAGGTTTTTTGCCCGTTTGGAACTAAACTAGTGCAGGAAGATTCTCTGGACAGTGAATATCAATTATCAAAAAAAAAAAAAAGTTGAACTTTCAACTCTCTGTCACGAAGGGACACCAAACCGTTCAAAAGGGGCAGGGCTGAAGTTACTAAAACGGCTATAACTTTTGAACAGAATGAGATATCTTCGCCAAACTCACAACGAGTATATAAGAGCTGAATCTGAGGTCACATGAAAAAAGTTGTGGAGCTTGGCCACTTGGTGGCGCTATAAGAGGGAAAAAAAAAACCCATAAAAACGGCCATAACTATGCAACCGCTGTCCTATTGACATGAAAACTGGTACGCGCATTCTTGGTTCAAAGCGCCACAGGTGTCTATAAGGATATTTGCATATCTTAAAAAACATGGCCACCATAGGCTGATGAACTTTGAGAACCTGTTAGATGAGGTTACGATAGCACGTTTTTCAAGGGCGTAAATGATTGTATATTGGGCGTTTTTTCACACATACGCACAACATTCATATCATACGACAGACCTCCTCATTCTGAACAACGTTAGAACCACTGCTGTCAATGAGACTGTTTGTTAAATGATTGAGAAAATGTAAAAAACCTACTTTTGCCAACTAGTCCTAGGTTTTTCACTCAGTCTGGAAAAAAAACCCACTGCAGTACATTTCTTTGGACTCTCTAGGTCAATAATTATCAAAAACAAAAACAAAAAAAACAAAAAAAAGTTTAAGCTATAATGGGTTTGTTTAGAAAAGGGGCCTGTCCAAATATACCCAAAAGCCTATAAAGCCTAAACAAAAACTCAAAATTTCACGAAACCCAGTGAGCGCATGCAACAGGTGATTCTAAACTAGCATGCAAAGTTTCAGAGAGATTAAACCTCAGCTGGTGCTATAACAGTAATGATTGTTTAAAAAAAAACCCATCACATTTCTATGATAAATTATCTGGATTTGCTAAAATCCTTTTTTCTGTTGCTAAATAATATGTAATGTTTTCATATGTGCTTAAAACCTTAAACTAAACCTCGGTAATTGCTGCTTGCAGCTATATTTATTATTATATTTATGTAGGAAATTCTGTGGAGTCGTGTATTTTGAAGCTTCAGAGTGCTGCAAAACTAAAACTGACATACATGACTATAACTAGAAAATACAACACTGTTAGACAACATATGTAATTTTACACATATTAAACCGATAGATAAAAATATTTACTTCTCAATTTGTAGATTTTGTAGATTTTGTAGAAATTTTGTAGAAAATTTCAAAACTTTGTGGAGAACTTCATCAAGATGGCTGACAAATGTCTTCTGTCTTCAACAGTCTTCACAAGTTTTTACAATAAGTGATGCTGAGAATGTGATATTGTTATTAAATTGATTCAACACTTTTTTTTTTTTTTAAGCTGCGGTGGCTGGTAGTTCAGTCAACCTAACTAAAACAGTGAAAACCAAAAAGGTTAAGTTGAATGAACAAATTCAGAAAAAAAAGCATTTTTATTTATTATTTATTTATTTATTTATTTTTTTTTACGGATTAAGACTTAATTATGACATGCTTTGACCTAGTGGTTTGGCCATCACTGTTTGGCCCTTGTCAAATATATTTTCACTTACCTATTTTTTCCTTCTTTCAGCACATGAAATTCAAGCACTGACTGTTCACTTGCTGCCCAATATATCCCACACCTTGACAGGTGCCGTGTTTACAATATAATCAATGTTATTCCCCTCACCTATCCGTGGTTTTAATGTTGTGGCTGACAAATTTAAATCTGTAAGCAATAAAAGTTGTTCAAATGAGATATGAGTTCCAGAAAAGCAATTTGCAGGATTTTTTCCCCAACTATGAAAAATTATTTTTTTTCTAAAAGAAAAGATGTCTTTGTTTTGCTCTGTAAAAGTACTTAAAGCAGAGTCCCCCAATCAAGTAGCTGATCTAGCCTTACCTTGAGAGGATTTATTTTAGCCGACACTAAATCATCTGATTCAGTAAATCAAGGACAGGTTTATTTCTTGTAGCGTCTTGAATGTGTGTGTCTCTAGCTTTGGAGAAGATTTGGACTGTCGCACCCAGTGGGTATTTGAGAGGAATCATACAGGGTGTCTTCTTTCAGCTCTCAGATTTATTTACCTTATTAGTAGATATTAAGTGTCTGGTCGTGCATCTGTGCCATAATTAATTGTGCCGCACCATCACAGTGTGTAGTACTTACCGGCGTGTGTATGCGAAGGCTGAAGTGTCCCTTTCTGAGAGACAAGGTTTAATAAAGACAGAATGACTCCTAATCTGCTGTTTACCTCTGCTTCGCACCCTTGCCGCTTCTGTCTTCATTCCCATTTGCAGCTTTAATTAGTTTTACTAAGTCCCGGTGTCTGCTTAAGACGCGCACAATCGTTCTCTGCCTTACGACCCACCGCACATCCACTTACGGCTCGATGTCTGCTCGGTTTCTAATCTCGACGGTTTGTTTGTTTGCATCACCTGACTTCGGTAATTCTTTGCTGTGATCGTGCCCGTGTAGACTTGGCTTTCATCTTATTAATTGGCAAATCTGTGCTGTGCTGGGAGCTCGCAGGAACACCATAAGGCCTGGGCTGGATACCAAGCCTCGAGCTGAATGCCTCCGGATGCCTAACTGATGCGTCAGCGTGGGAAATGAGATGAAGGGGCAGACGTCCTCTGCTTCATCATGCTCCTCATCCTCCTCCTCCCCCAATATGCTCGAGACAGCTGGACCGACAATCATAAGCAGAGGCAGATACTGGAGACGCTTGCAAGGCGGTGCGCAGGTGTCTCAGACTCCATGCTGAATGCTTTGGAAATTGTGCCTCCAGGGTATAGATGTTGTCACTGTCCCATCTAGTTTCATTATCACCACTGGTGTAAATGGGCAAAATTGACCAGGAAGTGGGTAATTGTTCTGACATATGACTTATGACGCAGATGTGACAAGCACAAACCTTTTTGCTCTTTACTATCCTTTAGATGAACTTCCATCAGTCCAGAAAATATGAATAACCTTCATCATCAGTACCATTAAAAAGTTTGGGGTCATCACACTTTTTTTTTCTTTTATTCAGGAATAGCACATTAAATTTATCAATACTGACAGGAAAGACATTTTTAATGTTGAAAAAAAAAAGAAATAAATGCTGTTCTTTTGAACTGTCTATTTATTGAAGATTCCTGAAAAATGTATCTGGGTTTTCACAGAAATACTAAGCAACACAATATTGTTTCTTAAGTACCAAATAAGCATATTAAAATGATTTCTAAAGTATCTTGTGACACTGAAGACTGAAGTAATGGTTATTGAAAATTCAGATTTGTCATCACAAAATTAAATTACATTTCAAAACATTCAAATAGAAAATAGTTATTTTAAATTGTAGTAATATTTCAAAAAATTACAGTTTTTACTGTTTTTGATCAAATAAATGCAGCCTTGGTAAGCATAATAGACTTCATTCAAAGACGTTTAAAAAAAAAATAATTTAACTTAATTCAAATGGATTTATTTGGCAGGAGCCTTTTTTCCAAATCGACTTGTGCATTCAAAGCATACACTTAATGCAATGTCCCCAAGAAAGTATTAGGATGCTTTTAGAATACTTAAGTCACGCTTAAAAACATCTGACTTTCATTGCAGTAGATGAAAAATTTCAATGGCATTTGGAAACAAATGACGCTAGAGCTTTTTTAAAACTAAAGTTCACCCAAGTGTCCTAGCAGAGTAATCACCGGTGTAATTCTTCACATTAGCAATGAACATATTTCACAAAGTTTCACAAACCAGAAAGTGTCCAAGAGTTTTTGTCTTCATTTTGAATGACAAATCTATTGCTTCATATTGTGAAGTAGTTTAAAAACTGTGCTGTATTTCTTTAAAATAATGCCATTCCATATGTTCTGATATTTATATAGACCAATTCAGTTTTTGCAAACAGTGATGACATTTTTTGTGGGCGGAGCTTATCTGGTGGCAGAAAATGACAGTTTTAAAGTAGCAGTCTATGGAAGCCATGGAATAAAAGAATAAAAATGTAAATTTGAGTTCATATTTCAAAATTCTGACTTTATTCTCGCAGTTCTGATAAGAAAAATCTACGTCATTCTCTCTTTTCCCCTCAGCTCAGAGTTTACATCCCACACTCTTGGGTTTTTTCCCTCAGGATTGACAAACTTGCTACTGTTGAGTAAAATCGAGTTATAAAGTCTGAACTAGGAGATATAAACTTGCATTTGTGAAAAAAAAAAAAAGTTAGAATTGGGAGATAAAATAGGTAAAATGTTATAGGTTTAAATTTAACTCTGTAACTGTAGGACTAATACAATGTGTCTCCTATTAACTGCATATGTGAATGTTATAAATTGTTTAAATCAAATTTATGCTTTAAAAGTAGAGTAATCATAGCAGTTTCATCCATAGTTTGTAGAATTAAACATCTGCATTTAGCTTCAAATGCACTGTAAAAAACAAACAACAACAAAAAACACAATTTGTTGAGTCAACTTAAAATAATTTGTTACCCAGCTGCCTTAAGTTCAGTCAACTCAAATAAGTTTAGTCAACTTGAAATGTTAAGTTGTACTAAGTGACAACTTATTTAAGACAATATTTGAGTTGACTAAACAAACAAATTGGTTTGTTAAACCTAAAAGCTGGCCTTGTTACTCAGCTGTGTTAAAATTTTAAGTTGAATCAACTTAAATATCTAAGTTGTCACTTAGTACAACTTAACATTTCAAGTTGACAAATCTTTTTTGAGTTGACTGAACTTCAGATTTTAAGGCAGCCGGGTAGCAAATTATTTTAAGTTGACTCAACAAATTGTTTTTTACAGTGTGACGTCTTTGACGATAACATTCTATAAAAATGATTTGCATTTCAATTCTGACATTCAAAGGCACAACAATACATTTTTTCTGTTATTCCATGGATTTTACCAGATTCCCTCCACTTGTAACCAGTGTTTTTTCTGCCAACACAATGCGTGCGCAGCTGCAGGTGACGTAACTGTGACATCTGCTCCAAATTGGTCTATAGTGCAAAGACATGTATATGTTTTTAATTATGGTGTAAGTGTCCAAATATTTTTTGGGTTCATTGTATAGCTATATGTCCTCTGGGAATCAGACCTATGGTCTTCACAAAATCCTTAAGTCTGTTTTCAATTTCAAAGGGTCAAATCATGTAGAACATTTTTACTTTGAACTTTTATATCAAAGAGCTTTGTGTACTATGACTTTTGGGACTCAAAATGTCCTTCATTGAATTTGATTGATTGAAACTAACCTGCAACAACAGCGTGTTCTGAACTTATACAGCTTTCTGATTTTAGACGGATGAATACATCAGCACTAAATGATTGCAAGGATATGAACTAGCCATAGGGAGATTCCTGGTCTCCACAGTGTTCACTTATCTATTGCAGAATCACTGCAGTTTTACAAAATTGTGGCTGATTGTGATATGTGTTTGAACTGATAACTTTTTCCAGCCAGGTTGAAAAAAGGAGATTGACACTTCTTCCACTTTATGTCACCTTTCAGAACCTGCATATGGAGCGAGCATCAGGTCAGTAAAATCAAGACAAACATAATTAAATAGTATACTGGAAAGTTAAGTATAATCTGGGTCTTTGTAATTTTATATTCAGCAAGATTCATGATCATCCAGCCATACTTCAATCATTAGTTTCAGTGAAATTTACAATGTAAAGCAGTCTTTGTAAGTAGAGGGTGGAAAATGTCAGTGAAAAACTAAATTATGGTTCTTTTTAGCACAAAAAACTTTATACTGATAAGTGGACCTCATGGAAATAATTAGGGGACTTGTTCACCTAAAAATAATTAACCTTATGTCATTCCAAACCTCTATGACTTTCTTTCTTCCGTCAAATACAAAATTGATGAATTGGGTAGACCTACTTTTTCCCCATGAAATTAGTCCTCATAGGCACTGAGACGTCCAACCTTTTAAAAAAGAAACAAAAGTATCTTAAATGGGGTTCATATGACTCACACACTTTATTCTAAGTCATCTGTGTTCATATAATAGCTTTGTATGAGGAAACGTATTTAAACTGAAGTCTTCATTCACTGAAAACCCTCTCCAGTAACTCACCGAATGATGCTTTTATGCTCCTTTCAAAACTTGAAAGTCTTAATCTTCATTGTAAATGCATGGAAAGAAAAAGTTTTTACTGGTTTTGAATGACATTAGTTAAAAATGACAGAATATTGTTGGCTGAACTGTTCCTTTAAAAAACAATGTATGACTTGTGCTTTTTACATTTGGAACAACTTGGGTGGATACCATGAAAATCTGCTTGCACAAACAGATTATGAATGCTAAAGTTGCGTATGAAGGGAAAGTGAGACATTTTGGCAGAGATGGAAGAGCCTCACTGCGATCAGATCAGCTTATAACCAAACACGCCGCTTGAGATATGCAGCATGACCCAGCGTGAGAGACGCTTGAGATAAAGCTAAAGAGATTGAAAACACAGATTATTCTCTCCCATTCTTGAGGCTATGGTGTCTATGTGTAACCTTAGGGTTAATTTGGTGTGACTTTGACATTTATGAAATGTATGAACTATGTGGTTTGGACCTACACTCTAAAAGCCAAGGGGTATCAGGAGAGATGGAGATGGAGGTAAAGGCAGGGAGAGCGAGAGAGAGGGAGCAGATGGGTCAGCCATCTGGTAGAAGGAGAAAAGGAAGGGAGATGAGAAGAGGAGGGAACGCTGGAGAGAGGCAGAGAAAGTGAGAGATCCATGGGAAATATATATGAGAAGGAATAAAAACATCAGATTGGCCTGTGTGCATGTGTAAGTTAGATGTTTGTGTTAGATATCCTGAGACTCAGGTGTGCGTATGGAAACCATGGTGAGTTGTCCTGCATGTAGTTTGTAAAATTGCACAAAATTACAGATATGTCTACATTCAATCTGGCAGCCAAGCTGTTATTTTAAAACACGCAAGGTCCCAAATGCATAATTGACGTCATGTAATGCATTGACACAGGTAATGAAAAAGTTCACTTGAAAATTGTCATTTACTCATCCTTATTTTCTTCCAAACCTCAAAATTATTAAAATCTAAAATAGATATTTTAGATTGAATTTGTATTTTTAAACATATTGGAGCCAAAAATTATTAAGTAATTATGAAGAAATATTTGGCAGCGACTATTTGCAATAAGTGTAAATAGCAACAGAGGCTATTTACACTAAGTGAAAACAGCATATTTTCTTAGTGATAGATGCTATTTACATTAAGTGAAAATAGCAATGAGTTCTATTTACACTAAAGTGCAAATACACTGTAAAAAAAACACTGTAAAAAAAAGTTTCAACAAAAAAGTGTTCGTGCTGCCTTAAAATTTTAAGTTTAGTCAACATGAAATGTTAAGTTGTACTATATGAAAACGTAAATATTTGAGTTGCGTAAACTAAATTTTAAGGCAGCACAAACACTTTAAGTTAAAACAACTTTTTTTAAAGTTGTTTTTTAACAGTGTAGCTATAGATTCTATTTACACTACATTAAAATAGCAGGATTTTCTGCTATTTATAATACTTAGTGTAAAGAGGCAATAATCTGTACCTTAGTATTGTAGTACATTATAAAACAGTATGCAATAAAAACATATGGAGTGTAAATTATAGTTTTAATTCAATTTTTTAAATGGATACTGACTTATTGGGATAATAAAGCCTTCCCTACACCCACCCTAGACCTACACAATACTTTATTTTCAACTTTTTTTATTTCCTTCTATTTCTGATATGAGATTTAAAAAGGGAGAAAAAAGTTTGCCAAAAGGTAGATAATAATCCGGGTCAATCACGTCAAAGACTACAGCATGTGCTGTATTATCTGCGCCACTGGAGCTGATATTTTATGATTGTCTTTTGTAGTGTTGACTAGCCCAATCACACGTTAGTGGGCGGAGTCAGTGTAAATAGCCTCTGCCAACAAGACAGGCTATTTGCACTTAGTGCAAATAGACACTCTGAAATTCTTTACTTTGTATTAAATAGTCTTATTCAGTCCACTACTTATGTAAGAAAAAATGGTTCATTGTGAATTTGTATTTGTTTATCCTAAATAAGAAGCATAAATATTTTACTGAACAGCTTTACTGAAAATATTACCATAAAACGTTCAGTGAGTAAGCTAAAGTTTACTGGCAAGGTGGAACTCCCTAGAAAGATACAACATATCTCTTCTATAATCAACAGTAACAAATAATCTGAACTGTGAGCAGTCTGACCTCTGTGTTCTGCAAAAGAAAGAAACTCATATGGGTTTGGTACAACACAAGGGTGAGTAAACGATGTTCATTTTCGGGTGAACTATTCCTTTAATTCCCTTTAGATATTTTTTCTCAGAAAATGTGAGAATGAGGTTTTACAAATGGAGATCCAGAGAGAAGGGACAGATGGAGAAAGTAGAGGAGCGAGAAGATATGTTATGCTACAGGGAATGAAACGGCAGAGTGCGAAGTAACAAGTCTCAGAACCCACTCTTGTGGTAAAGTCTAAAAAGATCAAAGTAATGATCTTTCTAAAAGACCAGATGTCAGGAAAATAGATACCAATTTATTCTAGGCAGCCAAAGTCTTGAATACACCTTAAATTGCACCCCTCTTGGCCTGCCAGCCGCGTGCGATAGAGCACATTAGCAAGGCAGCCCGTAAACCCGGAGGGAAAATAGGCCTCTTTTGAGGCCATCTATACATATGTGGTGTCTTTAGCAGCTAATTTGTGTAAAATGTTCTCACGTGGCGAGAACAAGAGATCAAGGCTGTCTCATTACAAAGACTTGACGTCTAGAGTATATAACATTCATCAGCTTTTGATATTTTACGGTTTCCACTTTCCATCTGTCTCCATCTCTAAATATTTAGCTAAACAACTGTATCTTCTTGCCTAGATTATTCTCTTGGCTCTGTTAATGATGATTACTAGTGCTGTTCATTACCATGAACTGATTGTGTGGGAGATAATATGCAAAAATTTTATAGCTATGGAAAATTGCTTGTGAGCTACTCTTAAAGGGATAGTTCACACAAAAATGAAAATTAACCCATGATTTACACACCCTCAAGCCATAGGTTTATATGACTTTCTTCTTCCAGACCAATACAATTGGAGTTGTGTTAAAAAATTGTCTTGGCTCTTCAAAGCTTTATAATGGCAGTGAATGGCTTTCCAATAAAGTGCATCCATCCATTATAAAAACTACTCCACACAGCTACACAGGGTTAATAATGGCCTTCTGAAGTGAATCAATGTGTTTTTGTAAGAAAAATATCCATATTTAATACTTTATAAACTGTAATCTCTAGCTTTCGCCAACTGTCATATGTTCGTTCATGATAGAGTGGCGTTTCAGTGGATGACACAGGACGTAGGCATAGATTAAGCTTCGGTGAGAAGTGGTGAATGGAAGAGAGAGCAAAACAAAACACTGGTCACAAATTATAAATCCAAATGAGGATTTTGATATAAGCCAAGAGGAGACTGGTTTTCCTTTGCTGTAAACAAAACTTGATTCTCACGAGACAAGCATATATAATTTAACCAGAGCTTATGCTAAACCAATGTTAATTTTGACAGCAAATTTAGATTTAGTCTTAGTCATAGTTATTTGACTAAAATGCCATTTAGTTTTAGTCATATAAATTGTTTTAGTTCAGTCTAGTTTTAGTCGACCAAATCTACAGTAGATTTAGTTGGCTAAAATCTAAGGGGTTTAGTTACAGTGTAATGCATTTATTAAAGGGGTCATCGGATGCTAAATTTACTTTTACATGTTGTTTGAACATTAATGTGTGTTGGCAGTGTATGTACACATTTACCCTATAATGATAAAAATCCATGCAGTGGTTTTTATATAATCTGTAAAAATAATATTCCCTTTTTCAAATCGAGCCATTCTCAGATGCCTTTCGTTGTGGCGTCACACCGACAGAGGCCGCTTCCACGATAGTTAATTGACATGAGCGTCTTACCTCAGATCAGCTGTAACAGTCCGCCCTCTTTGTTTCGTTGCCAGAGCAGGGATGTAAGTTAGACAAGAATATCTCCAATTGAGCGATTGAGGTGTTGTGTTGCTGGATGTAATAATGAACATAGTGGTCTTCATTTACTGCCGACATCTAAGCTGCTGAAGATGCAGCGGATTACATTTGTTTGTGAAGGGAATTCGCCTTCCGTTCTACATATATCCGTCTATGTTTGCGCGAATCATTCGTGATCCAGCTTCACTTACAGCAGAAGTGAGGATAAGGGTTTCTTTATGAATCTTTGCGATCGCCTTTCCTAATAATGTGGTAGTTAGCAAGTTTAGCGGCTAAACGGGGCTAAATGTGGCTACAGTAAACAGACTCGTCACTCCACAGAGAGAAGAGAGGGGCGGGGCGAGCAGAGCTCATTTGCATTTAAAGCAGCCTTGGCCAGAATGGGATGATTTTTGCAGAGCTGATTTTGGCAAGGTAAAAAGGGTGTTGTTTTACACAACCATTGAGAATTTTTAACCAAAGTATATTATAGACTTTTCATTAAGACAATAAAGAATCATTTCAACTTGTGGAAAATGGGCATTCGATGACCCCTTTAAGCATTTCTCCAAAATTACCCAACTATTTATATAGGTTTGATATTATATAAGGTTTTATGATAGGCACAGATTTAACTGATGTGACACGCAACATGCCTTTAAATTAAAATGAAGTGAAACCACTTCTCACAAAGAATCAAGAACATGGTCTTCTTTTCAATGAAATGCCAATGGTTATATAGGCTAATTATGCATTCTTTATAAAAACTTGTTTACCACATTCTTCATTCTTTCAGGCAGACATATTTATTTATATAAATACATTTAAATTAATCATTATTAGGGCTACTAAAGTGATTCAGTCAAGAGCAGTGAGTGATTTTCTCTCTTTCTTTTGTTGCTTGATTAACATCAATGCCACAGATATTAGCAACTAAATTAGACTGCTGTCCATTTAAAGCTGAATGCACGGATGCAATGTACGTTTGAAATACTCCTAACTGTTTACGTTCACCTAAGACGTAACCAAGTGTGTTTACGTGAGTACTCATCAAAATGGACATAATTCTGTGTGTATTTCTCCATTCATGTGATGCTAAAGAGTACTCGTGTATTGTGTGAGAGGTGCTGCTTTGGTGTCTGCGCTCAGAAAACATGACCGAATTGAGTTGTCTTTTGCGTTGTGTTGTCAAGTTTATCCATATGTCTGCTCGTCTCTTACTGTGAGATATTGACATTTTTTAACATTTTATGAGATGTGCAGCAATTGTATGATGGCTTATGTCCTGTCTAAAAGTAAAAAGTCATATACATCTAGGATGGCTTGAGGATAAGTAAATCATAAGAGAAATTTTCATTTTTGGGTGAGCTATCCCTTTAATAAGTCACAATGACTTATATATGTACTTACATAGACAAAATTGATTATGCTTATAAAAATAAGGCTGCAGCTAAACTTGCATTTTTTTAAGTTGAAGTAGGTAAAAGTTTTGTTTTTTTCACAATCTGAGGTAATTTGAACCCTTGACCTCTGGCTCTGCCACCATCGGCGGACTCTGGTCCCATTCGGGAGCTGCAAAGGGTCAAGAGATAGGTCAGCGTATTTAAGTCTGTCCGATTCGATGAGATCTCCTCTAAGCGGGTTTCTCCCCGTTCCTATCTGACTGTTCAATATTAGAACAGCGGTTGGTAGAATAGCAGATCCGATGAGGGCACGATAGCTGCTAGAAAAGAAGGAAAACAGGTGGAAAATATCTCACAGAGGTCCGCAGCAGCGCATTTATTATTTACAACCCGCCGCTCGAACGCAAATAATCCTCCTCACCCCTCACTAGCACGAAACTTTTTGAATGCATCGCCCTCTCAACAACAAACCGTCCCCGGATCAAACACGTCCACACACCCACACGCCGGCACAAATGCGGAGGGAGTCAGCGTGTTTGTGTTATTGTCTGCTGCTTAGGACAGGACTTCAAATGGTAAATGTCAGCAGTAGATCAAGGCAACGAGGCCTTATGGGCGAAGCCTCAGCATTGTCATTGACAGCTACAGGTAGACAGGTGGAGAGAGACGACATGCTCGTTGGAAACGGGGGATGGGAGATATCAGCAATTTTGCCGCCTGTTTTCTCAGCTGTGAGTCTGTCTGTGCTTTTTTTGTGTTGTCTGAAAATTTTTGAAAATAACTGGCTTGGCTGGTTTTTCCACTGTCACTGCTTCCCATACTTGAGGGGATAGTTCACCCAAAAATGAAAATGCTGTTATCATTTACTTTCCCTCATTTTGTTACACACCTGTATGACTTTGCTTCCTGTATTGAACACGAAGATATTTCGAAAAATCTGTCATAAGGTCGTATATACCAGTGTCTTCAAAGCAAAATCAAGTTATTTCAATAGGAATCCATGCAGCTGACAATCTAACGTCAGCTCAAAGAGTTTCCTACACAAATACAGCTGACCCAAAAATGGAAATCCATCATTTTGTTCCAAACTTGTATGACTTTCTTTCTTCTGCAGAGCATAAAAGATGTTTCAAAAAAAAAAATTCAGTTTAGTAGAACTGCTTATAGCTAAACTCAATTTGTTTCATAATGAATGAACTTTACACGGTTATTGAACTGAACTGAACCAACACTGAAATGACTAGAGCTGAATAATGATGCCTCATTTAAGTTTGCATCGATTCTGTTACTTTCCTCTTTAATACTGTAAAGCTTCTTTGAAACAATTTCTGTTTTATAAAGCACTATAAAAAAAAGATGACTTGACTTGATTAATGTTTTACGGTTTCCGCTTTCCATCTGTCTTCATCTCTATCTATTTAGCTAAGCAAATGTAATATCTTCTCATCTAGATCATTCTCTTAGCTCCAATAATGATGTTTCAATCAAGTAGTAAATAAACTTTACACTTCCCATCATGCTTTCCATGGTTAGTTGGATAGGGAGAGAAAATGATGAAATAAAAATGCATTTTTTAGCAAGATGAAAAAACAGGGAGACTTGTTAATGTTTAATGTACTATTATGTTGGTATTTCAAAAGACTCTCTGTTATGTTGGTGTTTTGGGGTGAGTTACCATTGTGGTGAAGTGTCAAGCCTGTGCTTGGGTTGTGGACCTGCTAACAAGACTTCAAGCTGCTTTAATAAAAGAAAAGCAACTCCAATGGGGGTGCAAGGGATGTAATCAGTACCATCTTTAAACTGCCAGCATCTAACAACATGTGTAAAGAAAAGTTTATATGTAGATTGATAATTAGGGCCTGAGCACTGGTGGTGCGAGAACCCTATTAGAACTGATCAGATTTTTCTTCTTCTCTAAAGTGAATCATGCTCAAAAACTCATGCAACTTTGCACATGCCAAAAGTGGTGAAAATTTACATCTGATATGGGTTTCAGAAGGCAAAATGGCTTTTTAGTGCCACCTATAAAATTTTAATGAAGTGCCGCTCGAGCTATGTTTCACATACATGTATGAAATTCGATAGACACATGTAACACACCAATACATACAAAAAAGTCCCCAGTACGAAGTTCCAATCCCAACAGGAAGTCAGTTTTGTGCCATTTTTGCCATTTTCAGAAGTTGTATTTAAATGAACTTTGGTCAGTGTAATCTAAAGCCCTTTGTGACGTAAAATTGTGAAGATCTTGTTTTCGTTGAAGGGCGTGTCAGTGGTGGCAAATTTTGATGTTTCGCCATGAAAAAGTTGTTATAATTCAGGCATACAATGTCCGATCTGCACCAAAATGCACATGTTCCATAAGAGTTCTGTCCTGAACACATGCCCATGCCCATATTCAGATAGTCATAGCGCCACCTGCTGGCAACTGGAAGTGACATGTTCTACCCTGTAACAAACTCCTCCTAGGGATTTAATGACATCAACATTATATTTAGTCAGTCTACTCTAAAGGCCTTTGCGATGTTAAATTGCTAAGATCTTAAGTTTTCGTCAAAGGGCATGTCCATAGCAGCGTGACAAAGTTCGATGTTTCGCCATGGGAATAGACGTAGTTGTAACTCAGCCATAAAATGTCTGTTCTGCCCCAAATGTCACGTTCGATAAGAGTCCTGGCCTGAATCACAGCACCACCTGCTGGCAACAGGAAATAACTTGTTGTGCACTAACTTAAACATGCAATGTCTGTCTGCACAGATAGCCTTGTGGGTAGTGCGCCGACATACAGCGCCATTGCGCTACGGGCATCCCAAGTTCGAATCCCGGCTCGAGGGCCTTTCCCGATCCTGCCCCCTTCTCTTTCTCTCTACTTTGCTTCCTGTCAGCTAATGATCTGTCCTATCACAATAAAGGCAAAAAGGCCAAAAACAACAACAAAAAACTTTCAATGTCCAATCTGCAGCAAACTTCACATGTTTTATTAAAGTCCTGCCCTGAAAACATCTTCACCTCAATATTCAGTTTTAATCACAGCACCACCTGCTGGTAACAGGAAATGTCATATTTTACACTAACTCAAACATACCATGTTCAATCTGCACCAAACTTCATATGTTTGATAAAATATCTGGCCTGAAGACATATACACATCAACATTCAGTTATTGCCATAGCGCCACCAGGTGGCAGGACATATAAATGACTTTGACATATTCCTCCTATATTAACCACTTTAAAAGCATATTGCCCACTGCTTGCTGTTTGCCTAAAGCCAACGGGTGGCGTGAGCCTGGCTGCTTGCAGCTTTAATATGTTATTATAACTCTTTGATTATGGACAGTGGTTCTGCTCAATGGCAACATGTTATCTTTACTCAAATACTTCATATACTGTAGGATGAACTAAAGTGAACTGACTAAACACACCTGATATTTTTTCCCTTTACTTAGATGGCACAGTAGGAGGACAGACAAGAAATCATGGGAGAGGAAAGAGGGGAATTGAACCTCCAGGTCTCAAACTCTGGTTGCCTAAAGTGCAACTGCATCAGAGTGCTGCACTGTTGTAATGGACCACTAAAAATTACTTTTGCATTCACACAGGTGTGGAACCACATGATGGTAAATGACAGAATTTTTGGGCGAACGATCCATTTATGCAGAAGTGCCTGTTAACACTGAAATACATTTCCTCTGCTGTTGTGATAAGTTGTTTTTAAACGACTGTCGTGCGTAAAAGAGGTGATATTGAAGCTGAAGGACGACGTGGGTCAGAGACTCCATCACTTTTTAAAAACTGTGCCCTTCAAAGCCCAGCAGATACACAGACACACGTACACACACAAAGGAAGCCTTGGCAGCAACACCAAACGGAAAGAAAACAGTCATTCCCGGGTGGATAAATACGTCCATTTATGCTTTGACTGGCTCCGTTCTGCTTCTATGATGGAGGAGGGATAGTCTTTTTAATATTGGACTCACATAGTGTTTCTGTTGTGCTGTCTTGCCTAAGAGAAATTATTGAAATGTAGGGGGAAATGCAAAGAACTGCACTCACCCCATAGTCTATTATCATAATAAGGGAGTAATGATGTTGTAAATTGTGATGATTGCTAAATTATAGGAATTTATTTTCTATTATGCATGGGATTTCTGTAAGAGATAGTTGTCATGATTGTTGTGATAGGCTGCAGACTGCTGAGAGCGAGGGAGAGTGAGTACGTGATGAGGGATTTTAAAACAGTCATTTTATTATGGGAGAGAGAGGAAGAGGGAGAGAAAGAGATCGAGAGAGAGAAAGGGAGAGAGAGAGATGCGATAACAGCGTTTGCCCTGTTCATATTTGACTCAGTGCTTGTCATTGAACACCGACAGACTCACTCAGCGCAGGAAAGAAAGTCCTCGCATTAAGACCAACATTTCAAGGTAAAACATTCATATTTTCTACGATCACACGGGATGAATTTACCGCGAGGTATCAAAGGCAGCGCTTCTGTCTCCTTCACATTTTAGAGTCTCTTTTTTGAATGTTGGATTAAGGAACAAACACTCGCGAAGGATTTGTTTGAAAATGTATTAATTTCAAATCGAATATGTTTTGCTGTGTGTCTGAGTGTTTTTTTTTTTGGTTGTAAATCTATGTGCAAAAGAAGAAACATCCTCCTGTTTTGTTCAGTTTGTGTCCGCTTGCTTTTATATTAACGTCTATCTAAAGTCCGTTGTACGATTGTTTCTTTAAATGTATGGATAATTCAACACATAGTCAACACAAAGTACCGATGCTCCCCATTGACAATGTCAAAAAACTCCAGTATGTACTCCAGTGTATGTACTCCTAATGCATGCATCCTGTCCTTCCTACATACGCGGTGGTTTTATGATATATGAGTATATGAGTTATTAAATACTGGACTCACTCTTGGGAAACGCGGACCTTCCACATGACTGAATGCGCGCAGAGTTGGAGCAGATGGCGTGCGCGCTTCTGTCTGTCTGTCGCCGTTCAGGGATTCGCGGGGCAGCAGCAGACACGTTTACCGACACCCCGGTGTTCGCGGGGCAAATATTAAACGGTTAGTCCCTTCCCTAACGACGGCTTCACTGATGACACTCATTTGAATCGCTAATAATGTTTTTAGGCGCAAAGTGAGTCTGGTTGCGCGTGAGCGCGCGGCAAGGTTGGATCGTACGGTCTGCTGCTCGTGCCATGTGTTTCCCCAAAATATATTAATAGCGCGAATGCCCTTTTTGTAGGGCAGACGGCGTTTTTGCTATGTTTATTTGTAAAAATGATTAGTGATGGTAGTAGGCAGATTTGCTGTTGCTTTCATCACCCGTAGGTTTTTAGTGAAGAAGCTTACCTGTATATGCTGTGGATTTGACCGAGCTTTCAAGGTCTGGCCTGGCTAAAGCTTAACCCTATCCCAAAAGAGAGTCAGAACAAGGTTGTGAGTGGTCTCGAGAGTCTGCGTGTTTCTTTTTGTGTAGTATAGCGTATATACGTTTTACTTACCTACATTTCAGCCAAAAGTTAGATTACAAGTTAGTCGGAGAGCTTAAAAAAGATGTAGGCAAACCGAAGTCGCGTTCGGCTGAGGTGGTAACCATAGCAACAGCAGGCTGGTTTGATCGTTACTCAGTAGCGTATCGTACGTTAAATAGATATTTTATTTTTTATTTGTTTGTCTGTATCTTTAACTGAAGTCATGGGATATTTTTAGGCTATCCAATATGTATTCCCAGTATTTGTGTCTGTTGCTTAAAGGTCCACTGAAGTGCTTTGAGACACCATTCTTATTCTATGCCTTGATGTAATTTCAACTGAAACCGGAAGATAAACAAAACGCTATTGGCTATTTAAAAAAGGGGGCGGGGCGAAGTTCCCATTTTTAAAGTTCTCATGAAATCAATAGTAAAATTTTTTTGGCTTTTAGTATTAATATGTTAGCCTTAAGGTTATCTGTAAGCTAGCTTCAAAACAATGACAAAATTCGCATTTAGAAGATAAGCATTCAAAACTACAGAGGCTACAGCCTCTCACTTCTGATATGGATCAATGATTTTGATGACATCACCCTGCACTTCAGCTTCTTATCAAACTTACTGTCCAATCAAATGCTCTCTAGAATCCGAAGCATCTTGCCCCCAGTCTATAAATAGACGCTGAAGCTGTGGCTGAAATCAGTCGCTTCTTCACAGAAATAGTATTTTCTGTACAGTTTAATCTTACAGTTTGCTCCAGTCCAGAGAAAAGACATCACTGAGTGGATCATATGCGTGAATTGGTGCAGACATAAAACGTATGGGACACATTTAAATAATACACAGAATGCTATATTTTATAGCGATATGGATGCGATTGTGGCTGTAATACGTCTATGGCCTGAGCTGTGATATAAATTAAATGCTATTGGATATTTAAAAAAGGGGACGGGACTGCTTGATAAGTCCGTCCTTCTGTTTCATTTGAAATGATGTCAAAACACAGAATAATGCTGCGTGTTTCAAAGTTCTTCAGTAGACTTTTAAATAGCCAATAGCGTTTTGTTTATATCACATCTTGGGCCAGAGACGGTGAACTCGGTAAAGCCGTATTTGACAGCGTATGACAGCCACAATCTCTCCCCATATCAATATAAAATATAGTATTCAGTGTAGAATTCAAATGGGTCAGATACGTTTTGTGGTCTATGCCAATGTGTGCATATAATATGCTCTGTGCTATCATTTCTCTGGACCAGAGCAGACTGTGTGCACGCTGTGGCGGTTTGTGTGACACAACGCAAAGCCAGTCTTCTTTCGCCCCAATAAAAAGCATATTTACACAGTTGTGAATGCTTAAATGCGAATTTTGTCATTGTTTTGGAGCACACTAGCTTATAGATAATTTAAAGCTAACATATTCATTCTAAACGCCATAAAACTTGATTTCATGGGGCCTTTAAATGTGTATAATGTTCTTTGTGAACACAGTCTATAGTTATAGTAAGTCCTGTAAGTAATTACTGGTTGATTTACCATAAAAGTGTATAAACACTATGGCTTTACACTATTTGAGCATCATAACCAGCCGAACACAGGACCAATGATTCAACCAGTGGAGTGAATTGTGAGCAGGACTAGACTGTTGGGCAGTTGGAGGCAGTGCAGTTCTATTTGCTGTCACTAGAGGCAGAAAAGACACACTTTAAATGAAGGGACAAACATGGATATTTCTGACTGTGGAGAGGTTTTATTGCATAGCACTGCCTGATTTTTTTGTAAGTTATATTTTTGAGCTTTTTGCCTTTATTAGATAGCACAGTATCATGGTAGAGGAGAGAAGGGATTGAGCCAGAAAAGAACCTCGAGTCAGGACTCGAACTCAGGTCACCCAAAGTGCAGCCGCACCATATGTTGGAAATCTTTCTCACATGGCTATGGCTAGAACAGTGAAGCACCAGCCCATTTTTTTGGTCCTGAATGAAGAAGATTGAATATATTTGTGAGATGTGGAGGTTTGGAGTGTTGCAGTACTGCCAGGCCTTTAAAATCAACTTTCAAGCTTCTTCATCATTACTTGGAAGAGCTGAAAGGCCTTTGTCCCTTGTCACATGCTGGGCAAAGAAAAATAATAAGCAGAGGAAGAAATTCTTAGAGAAACATTTATAAAAACACACTTGAGGAGCCAAAAAAAAGTCTCTCTGCACTCCAACTGTATTTCTACATTTATTTCATATTATGGGCGTATGGTGTTCATATACGCACCTTTCTTAATTTTTTTTTTTTTTGATTTGGTTCTTTCTTGTACAGTAATTGTCTGCGTGTGTCCTGAAAATGAAATGCATTTTGCTCCTTTGATGATTTTGTGCTATCAAATGGACCCAGATACAAATGGATTTTTTTGGTTTGTTTTTGTTGTTTTTACTGCAAGTATATGCAGAAAAAGTGTTTTTGTGATGCACAAAATCCCTTTCAGCTTGGCTAAGCTTCAGCAAGGGGAGGTTCACTGTTACAAAATGGGCCAGGCAGGAGGCAGCTTGCAGTTCGGGTGAACACTCCTCTGATTTTATTTAACACGACTCCAGCAATCTGTGTCAGCAATAAGCTTGTAATTGTTTACACCCAAGGAGCTCTTGCATTTACCAAGGGAGAAATTGAGAAGGAGAGATAGTGTGATGAGAAAATGAGGAAGCATCCATGTTGAAACAGACATGAGACACTGGCTCGACGACTTACGCTGGACAAAGAAAACGGCAATAGAGAAATGCTGGTATTGTCACCAGCAAGAGTGTCTGACTCACAGCCCTAGGCATTTCCTTCATTTACAATAGATGAGCACATGCAAGGAGGACAGAAAAAAAGATGAGGAATGGTGAATGTAAAGGTATTTGCGTTGTACATCCAAAACTTGAAATATTTGCTATCATTTGAGAAAAAGGCCCATTATGCAACAGCAATACAACCTTAGCGAATTAGAAAGCATGAGTTTCTGTTTCCACAGAAAAGAGCAAGTTGCTCCTCTAAAGAGATGCCATCTACAGCATGCTGTTGTGTAAAATGAAGTCGACAAGCTTTATCAGATGATAGGCCCTCAGAGACCAAGTTAAAGTGAGTATTAAAGCTAACATTGGGGCCCTTTTACTATCCTGAATCAGATTAGTATCATGCAATTTGTCTCTTTGGATACTAACAGATTGCTTGGCATCTTTCTGACATGGCATTTAGTGTCAAGGATATGTAATAGCTTGTTTTTTGTGTTCATAAGTGGAACACAACCAGCTAACCAAACCAAACCTTTTAGCGGATGTTTAAAACCTTCGCTGAAAGAAACACTGTGCCTCTGCAATTTGTTAATGTGACTCAGGAAAATAATGTTCTTGGCTGTTTCCATGAAAAAAAAATCAGGTGAAGTGAGCAAATAAGGTTATACCTTAGATCTCTCTGTGTTTTAAAGCATTCGTCGAGGTGAAAAATAAAAAGCTCATGTGCTAGTACAGCAAGATTATGCTTATTATTGTGATGTACAGTACTTCAAACAGTTATTTAGTTATTTTAATGTTTTTCTGAATATATTGTGGGAGGCAGCAGAAGTCTTTGTGCCAAAGGCAGGAAGTGGTCTCTACTGATAGGCAGTAAGTGGGACTTGTTATATGCTGTTGAAGTGAAAAATAAAGTATTGCTTTAAGAGCTATTGGCACTGGGAGTTAATATTAACTGCTGGAAATTAAACCAAAACAATTTATTCCCATGGACCTAATAACACCGGGGAATGAAATGTGTCTGTTCACAATCTGAGAAGTTTTTTTCACATTGTAGTTTGCTTACTAAAAAAGACCCACTGACCAAGTAGACAGTCTTTGGATTGTTACTGGCTTCTTTCTACCTCATTTCAAATTCAGTTCAAATGTAGTAATTAGAATTTAAAAGTTATTCTTGATTCAGTTTTAAATGAGGCTCGACTGTGGTGTCTGAGCATGGAAAAATGTCTCAATAATCATTTCAAATATTAGTCTTGGTTCCCAGGTATCATCTTAATGTAGCCAAATCCTTTTCAGTGCAAGTCAGTTCACTCGGCGGCCATCTTGGCAATGGCCCCAGGCTGCTATTTTCTGTGTGATAAATACAACTTCTGTCTGCATAAATAGGGAAAGACTGAAATCTCTAAAATTGTTTGTCTCAATAAAATAAAATCAGCAATAAAATCTGGCAACAACAGTATCATAAATTGAATGTCTTTAGCTCAAATATTGAGTGCTGTGGTTTCTTCCGTTCATTTATCTACAAGTAGGCTCCAGCACTCCTCTGTGACCAACATAGGAAAAAGTGGATATAAAAGATGGATGGATTTATCTACAAGTGTCTGTGTGTCTGTTGCCCAATCTTACTGGGGCTGAGAATGAATATGATTTGGTTGATTGGTTTATGCCATTCTAGCAGTCAGACAAACATTTGAATGACAACTATAAATCCTACACTATGATTAGTGCCACTCTGTAATACAGCTCTCAAACATCAGCTGCTCTACCAAGCGGGAAGTATGTAGTCTCTTTTGGTGGTGTATTATAATCCAATTGATTTTACAATTTTCTTTCACACTAAGGAATCTCAGGTCTTGAAGGAATATTCCGAGTTCAGTACAAGTTAAGATCAAGCGCAGCATTTGTAGCATACTGTTGATTACCATAAAAAATGCATTTTTCTTCTAAAAAGCAGCAATTGAGATTAATGTAATCTACTAACAATGAACCTTTGCAAAGACCTGCCCCCCTTTGTTACTACTGCTACGTCTGACAAGTTGTGATGCTCTAACGCCACACATTGTGTTCTCATGCAATAAAAAATGAGGACAGTAGTTTTGCGTAGCCAGACCTTCAGACTGACGGCAGAAGGTCTGGGAACCTTGGCGCTTTAAATGGACCAAGGCCCCCCCAAGAGGCCACAAGACTGACAGTAACGCAACCAATCACGTTTTGTTTTATGCCACATTTTTGTGTAAAACTCCTTAACGCGTTTTAAAGATTTTATGCCATGAACTTTAAATATTTCACATACTTTTGAAAATCCAGTGTTTAGTTGATTGTGATAAGCGCTCATTGTCAGTTGTAAACACGATGGCTTTCTTCTTTCGTGAGGGGTTTTGGCATCCTTGTTTCCAAGCAGAACGTTAAAGAACGTAACACACACATCTCCTGTCAGTTCTGTATAATTCAGCCAATCCGATGATGACTTCGATACTGAAGTATTTCCATATTTGACGTCTGAGGCTGAGACAACAGACAAACAGAGCAGGTTACTTTTGGTATGAAATAAACTCTCAGCTAAGAAATTCAAACAAATAATATAGTTTTGTTGTTCTTTAAAGTGTCATGACAGATCACTGTAGCGCCTCCGTTTAAACCAACACATAAACTGATCATATCTTCCTCGACCAATTACTAGTTATAGCACAAAATAAACATGAATGAACATCAGAAGGTATCTTGTTTAAACCGTGGAAATGTCAATGCACTCCATTTTTCAAGTCAACCGATGTTAATCTACTCTCCTGTTTGTTTTGCTTGTCGGACAAGTGGCAGATTTGGCGTTGTGATTGGTCAGACTGCCTGTCAATCAAACGCCTGGAATAGGGTCAATTGTGTTTTAACTTGCTCTGCTTTCTAAATATTCCTTTAACCCAGAATATAGCAGATTTTTCATGTCAAGAGAGATGTAGACATCACAGAAGCTCCATCCACCGCTTGTATTAATATCTCTTTAGCGGCTTGTAATCTGGGCTAGACTATGAATGTGAGCATGTGATGTTTGCATTAGGCTGAAGCCTCTCTTTACGAGTGTGTGAAAGTGAGATTTTTGTCTGGGAAAATGTGTGTGGTCATGAAAGAGACTAATGTGTCGGAGCCCAACCCTTGACACGGCCGTCCGACAGGAATTGCGAAAATCCTATTGTAAATTTGCCTACTCTTCGAAGATAATTGGCTTATTCCTGTGTTAAATTGGCCTGTTCTACAGGATGTTGAGTGGGTTTAACACGCTCTCACTGCAGACACAGTATGTCAGTTTCTGTGGGACTCAGACGGGTATTACACGCAGAATTATTGTATGACAATGATGGACTGATAGCTGTGTAGGGCCTGAAGCAGAGGAAGAACGTGCTATGGCACATGGACTGGCATCCGCTTTATCAGACAGACAGACAGATGTATTCCCCCTCACACATTCATGCACTGCCTCTCTGGAAGAGCACAAATCACCAGTGAGATGGCTGGTTGGCTGGATGTGGCGAATTTTAAATGTGAACTGTCATTTTTGGTTGCCATTTTGGCTCATATCGAAGGACGGTTGAACTTCATCTTGTTTACTTGCTGTCAGTTGCTTGCTGTCCTCCTACAGAAACCCATGCCAGCCGTGAACACCACCGAGCTACCACCAATTTACCTGGTCTTATTAGAAAAGAGAAAAAATGCCTGTTGCATTTTTCCCTGAGCTGTGATCATGCACTAGCTACGGCTTGAGCTTTCAAATCCGATGTTCTAAACAAAGCATAATAATAACCTCAACAACCAGCCTTATTCAGTGCCTGAAGTCCCAATTATGTCACATTTGACTCTAAGAACCAAACTTCCAGTGACCTTGACCATCCTCTTTCGTCACCTCGTGATGAGTTTCAGACCTCCATCTCCAACTCTTTCCAATTTGCCGTCGAATGGAAATGTTGTCTCGCTATGTACCTTAATCATTATCTCCACATCAAACGAACAGAGCGGGCCTCAGTTTATGGCTTTGAAGATTTTTTCTCATCAGTCTTGTGCCTCAAGGAGCCGCTACATAAGTGTGCGTGTTCTCGAGCACGTCTTAACCCTTTAAAGGAATATTCCAGGTTCAACACAAGTTAAGCTCTATTGACAGCACTAGTGGCATAATTTTGATTAAGACACACACAAAAAATAAAAATCTGGTTCACAGTAACGTGAATAGTGCCAATCTGTAACTGTTAAAATACATGCTGTTTTAACAATATGTGTGTTAAAGCGATAGTTCACCCAAAAATGAAAATTCTGTCATTAATTACTCACCCTCATGTGGTTCAAAACCCATAAGAACTTCGTCCATCTTAGGAAAACATAAATTAAGATATTTTTGATGAAATCCAGGAGCTTTCTGACCCAGCATAGACAGCAATGCAACTGAAACATTTGAGGCCAAGAAACGTAGTAAAGACATTGTTAAAATAATCCATGTGACATCAGGGGTTCAACTGTAATTTTATGAAGCTACAAGAACACTTGTTGTGCCCAAAGAAAGCAAAAATAACTACTGATGAACCACTGATGTCACATGGACTATTTTAATGAAGTCCTTACTACCTTTCAGGGCCTTGAACGTGTCAGTTGTGTTGCTGTCTATGCAGGGTCAGAAAGCTCTCTGATTTCATCAAAAATATCTTGGTATGTGTTCCGAAGATGAACAAAGGTCTTAATGGTTTGGAACAACATGAGGTTGAGATGTCCGAATTTTCATTTTTGACTTTGGCATTAAAAATTGCTTTCTGACTACTTCTGTGTAAAGTTACATCCAATTTTGCAACTTCGTTGCCACAGCAACACCTAAAAGCATAAAACAACCATAAAATGACCAGTTCAGACAATACAGGTTTTAAAAGAAGAATTAATGTAAGTGTTTTTTTAAAATGAAAAGCTTCAGATTCCTTCAAAAATTGACCCCATTTAATTCCATTGTAAATGCCACACTATAACCTAGATTTTTGCCTTTTTTAAGAAAGAGAAGGAAGAGTCAGAATCATTTTTTTGCGAAATGTGGTGAAAACCAAGTAAAAAATGAGGCCTGAGTCTAAACGGTTAACATTAAGAACCCTGAGGCACAATGTATCCCGTGTACACACTTACACTGGCACATGACAGATGAGTTTGTCAGCAGTTGCAGCTGCTTGCAGGGATAGAATTAGACAGCAGCGTTTATGAATGCAAGAGTTGCGTAAACAAAAATAGAAGAAGCTGAGTATTAAAATAAAATTCCTCAATGCAAAATTAATTTTGGTGCAAAGAAATCTGTGGCGTTTGCTTTATACGTCATGTCTGATTTCCATAGACGCGTCGAGGACAAGTAGGACAACTGTAAAATATTTAGCAGATAAAGGAGCGATAGATTACATCGTAAATACTGAGGGTGCCCAATCCTGTTCCTGAAGATCTACCTTTTAGTGCAAACCCTGCTCCAACAAACCTGTCTTTAGTTATCAAGTGTTCCTGAGGATCTTAATTAGCTGGTTAATGTGTATTTGATTAGGATTATAGATGAACTTTGCAGGACAGTAGATCTATCCAGGAACAGGATTGGCCACCCCTTGCTGTAGAGAGTTGTGCCGTACCAATATTGTTCCTCCACACTGACTAATGAACTGTGTTTTTGTATTATTTTGTACTGTTCTCGAAGTTCCACTTATAATGTTATCAAGATTGTTTACATCAAAACATCACAAGTGCTCCTAACTTAAACAATTTAGGAGAACCTTCTAATCAATAATCAAAATTTTTTGATAATTGAGATAAAAAAAAAATTCGTTCCCATTACAAGATATTTGACTTTTTAAATGATTGACAAGGGAATTGTTTTTACCTTTGAAATGGCATTTTTCAAATTAAAAAAATAAAAAATTGTTTATGTCAAATTTTTAAAGGTGGCACAGGTGGCTTGTAGGTGTATTTTTATATTTTTAACAAGGTTCAGAGGTGGCATGATGGCAATCAAATTCATAAATTCATGTTGAGATTAACGTTTTGATATAAAATTTTGAAAATGGAGATACTAAATGATTTAAATAACTGAAAAGATACTTTAAAAATTAAACTAAAACCACCAGTAGGTGGTGGCAAGTCACTGATTTATTCATTTGAATTATTCAAACGGCTGATTCATTCAGGAATAAAGCAAGTGACTGTCTTTATGAATGGGAAATTGAATTATTGACTAGACTTGTTTAAAAAAACGCACATTCATTCATAAACAAAACACCGCTGTGTTTGAATGGAGATGAGCAGCGACTCAGTTGTGATGTTTTAAACTATTTTTGATGATGAAATAGAGCAAAATCAGGCAATAGTGTTACAATCAGACAATGTAAGTCACCTAATATTAACTTCTTTATTTAACTGTAAATATTAACTTATTTGACTGTTGTATTAAATCAATTTCTCTGCTCTTTATTCTGTTTAGTTTGACATCACTGTATGGCATTTTATGAGTTAAATATACCTTTAAATGTGATGTGGGATGCAGAAATACTTATATTTATAAACATAATAAAGTGATACCACAGATTACATAATTTTTTCATCTTTTATAGTTTCCTTTCATCAAGCAATTTTTGATTTTTAATTTTTGCAAAACAACCTTTTTTTGTTTTATTTGAAATATATATTTTCAACATTTTAACAAATATATGTGACCCTGGACCACAAAACCAGTCATAAAGTCAATTTTTCGAAATTGAAATTTATAAACAAAATCATGAAAGCGGAATAAATAAACTTTCCATTGATGTATGGTTTGTTATGATTTGACAATATTTGACTGAGATACAACTATTTGAATATATGGAATCTGAGGGTGCAAAAAAATTAAAATATTGAGAAAATCGCCTTTAAAGTTGTCCAGATGAAGTTCTTAATAATGCATATTACTAATCAGTACGAATTTTACTAACATGATCTTTACTTAATTTCCTAAAGATTTTTGGCATAAAAGAAAAATCAATAATTTTGACTCATACAACGTATTTTTGGCTATTGCTACTAATATAACCCTGCAACTTAAGACTGGTTTTGTAGTCCAGGGTCACATATATTTTGAAAAGTATTTCAGATGTATTAGATATCTTATATCTTTAATCCCCAAAGAAATACTTTTTAAATCCATAACAACTTCAGTTAAATGCAACACTAGTGTAAAATCTACTTGCATTAATACTTTAATTAAAAAATTCTTGGCAATGTCTGCGCTGACTACAGACTACTGACTACATTCCGTATAAATAATTCCTAGGGTTTGGTAAAGATCAAAACCAATGATCTGCATTTTCTCTTGATATCATTCCCTTGAGTGTTTTGGAATTCTATGCCATTGCTTTCTCTTGCCAGTGATCATAAATATGGCAGCTGTGAGGGAAAAAAAATCCTGTGACTGAAACAGAAACAAATAAATATGACAGGTAGCAGAAAAATAAGAGGGCTTAGCGACATCATCTGAAAAGGAAAGCCGTTTCATATGCAAAGTAAGTTATAACATTTTGATAAAAGATTATGAAAGCATACAAGAAAAATTGTTCACAATATAACCAGGAACACGAATAAAGAAAATAAATAGGGTTAATTATGTTTTCATGTTGACTTGAAGCAGGCACATCACTCAACATTCAATTAAGTAAAAAGTTGACAAAGATAATTTAAAAGCTCAAAGATCAAAGTCAGCGATGGTTAATTTGTTTTCCAACATTAGTAGCGAGCATTAGCACAACAGAGTTTTTATGCTATTATACGGTCTTGTCAATGTGACAAAACCTCGATGCGTCACCCACGCTATTGTTTAACAGTGTGTTGAAGTACCAACAACCCCCTCCTTCACCACTTTTTTTCAATTTGATGTAGAAAATGTGCATCGTCATTTGGTGCGTGTGTGTGCGTGTGTCTGAGGATTTATTCCTGCAGCTCTGTTTACCAGTGTGAATGATTATGCTCGTTTGTTAAAGTATGACTCTGATTATGTGAGTCTCCAGTGAAGAGAGAGACTGAGATTCTAATAACCAGAAGAGGAGTGTTGTGAACCTGGTTCATTGGGAGCATAATTAATGGAGTGCGGTTCAGTTGTCATGCGTGATATTTCAGCTCTGGATATACTTGAGGAACTCTTTTGATGAATAGGCAATTAGAGAGAGCCCCCTTATGCCTGCTGCCTGACTGATCTCCTTTTAACAGCATTTCTGTTTCTCTGATAAAATGCAAAATGAATCATCAATACCTGGGTCCGGGGAACGCTGAGCCTGTGATTTTAATTGTAATAGGGTGACGCGAACTGCTGGGATATATGTGTGTGCGCTTATGGCCCTTGATTACATGTGCAGTGTATTTTCTGAAGCCATCAATAAATACGCGTTTTGAATTCTTATACCTGAGAAATTCTTGGTTCTGATTCAGTGTTGATGTCTCTAGGTTGCTGTGTTTAATGCTAATGTGTTATCGCTTGCCAAAGTTTGGCAGAGTCTTAATTGAGTCTTTTTTTTTCTTTTTCTGATGCATTAATCCTGTCTCGCAATCCCGCATTTTCCTTTTTTCTCAGATTGATTCTTATTAAAAAGGCTCATCACTCACTTCAATTAGAGAGTGGGGGGGAGGTGGGTTTGATTTTCAATGGCGGGCTTAAATCTTGTTTCTTGCTTCTTTTTTTCAAGGCCTTAATCGTAAAAGTCTTATGTTATACATAATTGATGATCCTGCTTGGAAAAGAGGAACGCAATAACAGCCACCCCCTAAATGTTCAAAGGAAAAATTTGCTCGCGTTTCTGTACATTGTACGTTCCACAGAGACCGGGACAGATACAAACGGAGAGCAAAAGTGTTGTTTGAACTTCTAAAAAGGCACCACGATGCTTCGGTCGAATGACACGCTCACATAAGGCATCCTCACGTACAAGGTTCAGGACATTTTTCTATCTGCCATGCTCAGTAATTCACTCAGTAATGCCATTTCGGTTTACACAGACACTGAAGTTGATAGAATGATGGAGATGGCAGACTGAAGCTCAAGGGGCAATCCCATCAGGCTTTGCTGCTGCTGTGGTGATGGGGCTAGTAATAGGTGCTGGAAGGATACACCTACAGTAATTGCAATTGTTTTATTGCGCTGAAGGTAGGAGAATAGCCATGTTGTTTTTGTGTGTGTGTGTGTGTGTGTGGAGCATCTTGTCCTACAAAAGCAACATACAGCTACTACACAACAGTTTTTGATTGATTTTAATTGATGTGATATTAACTTTCCCCCTCTGTTTTGTCCAAATCTGTCTGTAGCGGGACAGGTCATACAGTAATGTAAACCAGGTAAACAAACTTTTTCATGCTAGGACCCACTTAAAGGAATAGTTCACCCAAAAATGAAAATTCTGTCCATAATTGATTACTCTCATGTTGTTTCAAACCCGTAAGACCCGTAAGTTCATCTTCAGAACACAAATTAAGATATTTTTGATGAAATCCAAAAGCTCCCTGACCCTGTGTATACAGCAACACGACTATCATATTCAAGGCCCAGAAAGGTAGTAAGGACATTGTTAAAATTAATTTTGTGTTCTTTGCGCACAACAAGTATTCTTGTAGCTTCATAAAATTAAAGTTGAACCGCTGATGTCACATCATGGACTATTTTATCAATGTCCTTACTACCTTTCTGGGCCTTAAACATGTCAGTCTATTGCAGGGTCAGAAAGCTTTCGGATTTCATCAAAAATATCTTAATTTGTGTTTCGAAGATGAATGAAGGTCTTACAGGTTTGGAACAATGTGATGTAAGTGATTAATGACAGAATTTTATTTTTGGGTGACATATCCCTTTAAAGGGGTCATCGGATGCCTATTTTCCACAAGTTGATGTGAATTTAGGGTTTTAATGAAAGGTCTATAATATACTTTGGTTAAGAATTCTCAATGGTTGTGTAAAACAACACCCTTTTTACCTTGCCAAAATCAGCTCTGCAAAAATGGTCTGGTCGAGGCTGCAAATGAGCTCTGCTCACCCTGCCCCTCTCTTCTCTCTGTGGAGTGACAAGCCTGTTTACTTTGGCTCGATTTGAAAAAGGGGATATTATTTTTACAGATTAATTAAAAACCACTGCATGGATTTTTACCATTATAGGGTAGATTTGTACATACACTGCCAACACATATTAATGTTCAAACAACAGTGAACTTAGCATCCGATGACCCCTTTAAAGAGGTATACTCAACTTATTTTAAAGATATAATCATGCTTATTTGTTCGTATTATAGCATATTATGCCATGGAACAAAAAAAATGTGACTTTTTATTTCACAATTTTTATTTTAGAATTCTGATTTTCTTTATCTAAGATTTCTAAACATATATCTTAAATGTCTAGTTTTTTTCTTTGAATTCTAAGTTTAATTAAAAATAAAACACTGAATTGCTACATTTTCTCTCACACTTCTGACTTTTTTTCCTCACAACTGTGTTTATATCTCAAAAATTTTACTTCTCAGAACTGTGAGAAAAAAAGTCACAATTTATATTATTATTATCATTTTTATCCTGTGGTGGAAATAAGCCTTTAAGTAGGCCTACTTATCATTTTTCTATAATAGGCTTATGGCAAGCTATAAAAATGAGGATAACTATGAGCAAAGGCATGACTGTGAGGTATATAGATAAAAGGTTACACTTTATTTGATAGTCCACTTTAGACATTCTACTAACTATAAGGAACTTTGCAACTACATGTCAATTAATTCTCATTAATTAGCATCTACGTGTCTACTAACTCTTAGAGCAGACTGTTAGGTTAGGTTTAGGGTTAGTAGAAAAAGTTGACATATACTTGCAAAGTTTAGAAGAGTGTTAGAAGATATTAAGCAGACAGTCTAATGCTCTAATGACTAGTTGACATGCAGTTGCAAAGTTACTTACTGTTAGTAGAATGTCTAAAGTGGACTATCAAAATAAAGTGTTACCAGATAAAATTACATCTGCATAGATCATTTGATTAAATATTCTTATAAAAGCAAAAATATAAAATATATGTGACCCTGGACCACAAAACCAGTCTTAAGTAGCGTAGTTGTAGCAATAGCCAAACAATACACTGTATGGGTCAAAATGATTGATTTTTCTTTTATGCCAAAAATCATTAAGGTATTAAGTAAAGATCATGTTCCATGAAGATATTTTGTAAGTTTCCTACCTTATATGTCAAAACTTAATTTTTGATTAGTTATATGCATTGCCAAGAACTTCATTTGGACAACTTTAAAGGTGATTTTCTCAATATTTTGATTTTTTTGCACCCTCAGATTCCAGATTTTCAAGTTGTATCTCTGCCAAATATTGTCCTGTCCTAACAAACCATACATCAATGGAAAGCTTATTCTCAGTTTTACTGCTTTTGTGGTCCAGGGTCACATATTCTAATCAATCACAAGACTGAAGTAATGACAGATTAAAATGGAGCTGATTCAGTAGCTATTCGAGTGATTCCTTGGGTCTTTCATTGAAGAATCCATCAGACTGTTTCCAAGCTCCATCGCATAAAAGCATACGCATATGCATAAAATCATATGACTTTTGAAAGGAACTGCATGAGTTCTGTAAAACACAAAAGATGATAATTTGAATAATGTTGGTAAGAAAACAGCTTCTGTTCCCATGAATTTCCGTAGTATTTTTTGTCTAACTAAACTAAAACAGTTTCTTTATTATTATTTAAAATATCTTCTTTTGTGTTCCAGAAGAAATAAACAATTGGACCAAGAGTGAGAGTGAATAAATGAAGACAGAATATTTATTTTGGGGTATCTCTTACATACCTGAGTTATGTCATGTGAGAAATATGTAAATGTAAGTTATGCCCTCCAACGAACTTGCTAATTGAACTCCTATTGTTCATATTTCCCAGGTGAAAACACCACCTCTCTGTCAATTTGCATGACCCACAGTTTGAAAAGCACTGGTGTATGAGACCCCATGTGGGCCTAAATCCATTTTTGCCTATATTTACTGTGTTTTGCCTTTGTAAGTTAGACGCACAACCACCGACTCATAGAATTACAGATGATTTTCATTTATTTTTCATTTACTTGCAAATGGTCTAGACTTCAAAGCTCTGATTGATCCATCTTACCTAGCAGTTTGGCATGGCATATTTTCTTGCCTCCGGATCACGTTTTTTATGACGGGTCATAAGCGCAGAGCTCTGCAGTGACCTTAATCTGGGGGAGGTCTTGAATTTTGAGTGCTTCGTTGTCTTTTTTTCCCCATCGTCATCTATAGTCAATTTCCTGGAAGCTGAGTGTGAATGACTTCATGTAGAGAGAAAATCTTGTGCTTGTTGACTCAAAGATCTAGTAATCGCAAAGCATTGCTTTCCTTAGTACATAGCCGTCTGATTCTCCGCTATTTATATGCAACCAGAACATAATATCAGAATCAGAGAACACCAGCGGTTGTGTACACAGTTGCGTACACAGAAATCTCTGTCCAAATCACTCGAGGGTGAAATTTGCTCAGAAGTAATACATCACACAGAGTTTCCATATCATTTCCATCAAGTCTAATGCCACACAAACGCACGCTCATTGGAATTCTTTTCCCATTTGAGATCGGAAAACTCTTATCGATCTCATCAGTGCAATAAAAGCTGCTAAATGCAGTGTGATACACATTTACTGCCACAAGCTACATGTCGAAAGGACTATTTAAACAGATCCCTGGGGAACAGGTACGAGCTGTTTGAATAAACAAGTATTGTAGAGAATGCTATTGACTCTTGTAGCAAATACACTACAAGACCAAAAGTATGTTTGACAACCCATTCTAACGAATGCATTCTATCAGTCTTTCTGTCTGTCTATCTATTTTATATATATTTATTTTTTATTTGATTAAACGTACAGTAAAAACAGTAATATTGTGAAATATTATTGCAATTTCAAAGAGCTGATGCAATTTTAATAAATAAAATGTAATTTATTCCAGTTCTTCAGTGTCACATAATCTGGGAGAAATCATTCTAATATGTATTTATTAATCAAATAAAAAAAATCCTTAAATAAAAAAACCCCCAAATTATTCTTAAGTGTAAATATTAATAATGGTTTTACATGGTAATGGTTTAACTGTTAAATATGAATAAATTAATAGATGAGAAGTATATATAAGTAAATATATAAATTATTAATATACCCTGTAGTAATACAATTGTTGTATTAATATATAATATAAATTTAATAATAAAACAATTATTAATATATTATCATTTAAAATCTTAAAATGTAGCCTTTTATTTTTTTATTTATTTTATTTAATTTTACATTTTTATTTTATTTAGAGATATGGAACAACATGAGGGTGAATAAATGATGACAGAATATTATAAATAATAGCGAAATAATATATTTAAATAATTCTTAATATAGTAATAAAATGTATTAATATAATGTAAAAATTGTGAACATACGGATTTACAGATTTACATATTTACAGATATTGAACAACATGAAGATGAATAAATGATGACAGAATATTTCTTTTACTGTTAAATATTAATAATGAATGAATATATTTAAAGAACTATTAATATAGTAATAAAATATTGTATTAGTATAATATAAATATAATAATAAAACAACTATGAATATATTAATCATTTAAAATCTTAAAATATAACCTTTTATTTTGTATTTACAGATGTGGTGCAACATGAGGGTGAATAAATGATAACAGAATATTTAATTACTGTTAAATATTAATATTTTTCTATGAATAATTATTATAGTATAATAATAAAATGTTCTATTAACATAATATAAATATAAACAATTATTAATTTATTACTAATTTATTTATATTTTTTATTTACAGATATGGAACAACATGAGGGTAAATAAATGATGACAAAATATTTAAATATTTATTAAATATTTGTTATTTATTTTTATTTTATATTATTTACAGATATGGTACAACACAAGGGTGAATAAATGATTATAGAATATTAATTTATTAATAATTAAACATTTTATTATTTTATTTTATTTTTATTTTAAGTCAAACTAGTAACTGGTAAAAAATGGTACTCCTGTTTTTCAAAAGATGCCATTAGCAGCCATCCAATAAAAATAAATTTCTGCCAGCTCTTGCCCTTTCTGTGTGCAATATGCATTAGCTGGGTCATGAATGTTCAGTGGGCATTCTGTGGGCAATTGGGCATGCTGTTTCAGGCTGAGCCTAACCATTTTTATTAATACTGTGCACATTTAAATATCATAAAAAGAGTTTTATAATAACTACATAATTTTTTGATCAGTATAAATATGCATGATGTTAAGATAAATCGCAGTGCTGCAATACCACTGTAATTTCCCAGACTGGCTATTCGCCCCCACAATAACAGAGTCGGAGACGAAGATCAACACTCGTCATCTAGAAATCGATCATTTAGAAGCTCTCATATTTTAAAAGCCATCAGTATAACATCTCGCCTTCTGCTCTCTTATTTTGCATGCAGCCTAAAACTATGGCTCTCGACTCTCGAAAGTGCACCCGTGGCTACAAACTAAAGTTCAAGCACTGAAGATTTGGCAATTGCAAAGCAGACCTCAGGCTCATTATACAGTAAATGTTCTTTATTGCAAGAAGGAGACATTTGCATATATTAGAGCTAGAAATAAAACTCATCCCACATGTGAACTGTTAAAATTAGTATTCGCACATTATAATTTTGGCACAAAGGTAATTCGAGTATTGTTGACTCTTGCTTATGAAGTCGCTTTGGGGAAAAAGCGTCTGCTAAATGACTCAATGAAATATGTAGATGTAATTGCAAATGTGAGCAATCTATATTTTGCACATCACTGTCGGTGTAGACTGATTTGGTTGGAACTGCCGGTGGAGTTGGGTTAGTTTAGATCACTCTTAGTCCCACAGTCCCATATTTGTCCTGAAATAGAGAAATAGACCTTTCCTCCTGTCCATTCAAACGTGAAATCACTAGACTTCTCTCTTCAACCTCCAATATCCTAGTCAAAGCCGAGTGCCAAAGCTTGTTCCTTTCACATCACAGAAGTTTTATGAGTAACGCCTGCACACGTCCACGCATTTTACATTGCACATGTGTACATCTGTGTGCATGTTGAGGAGACGCTCGCGTGGCGTATGTGGGTTGGTAGGTGTGTGGTTCTGCCAGATCCGGGTAAAGCGTCTTGTGTAGCTTTCGTGTCCCGTCATCTGTCGTTTTCCACACATTGGCTGCTTCACCTACAGCTGTACTGTTAAAAGCACGGGTGACACCAGGCCATAGCTGTCATCGCCGGGAAAATAGAATGAATCAGAGCATGGAGAAAGAGAGGACGAGAGATGGAAGGGAGGGAAGAGAGGGAAGGAGAAAGAGCAGCTGAGATTTTATGACATATTGTTGGGTGGGTTTTGGTTAAGAGCCAGACGGGTGTGACGATATAAGTGTGTGAAACAGATGTTTGTGAACAGACCACTTGATTTTGTTTACTACTTTGAGTATATTATGTCTATGCTGTGTATTAGGGATGCAAATCAATTAAACATTTAGTTAATTACATAATATGCAAATTATCAAATTAATGACACATAGTAAAAATTATCGTGATTTTATGGTAAAAGACTATAAAAATGTCACGTAAAAACCCAGCTATTGAGTGAAAACTAATAAATGGGGGAATTTCATATAATTTTATAGTAAAATTCAGGATTTGGAAATGAAAAAAGAAAAAAGAATAAAGAAGTCATCTTATAATTTATAGTGAAAAGCCGTAAATTGACATTTCCAGAATTCTTGACAATTCACACTTGATGGTTTGTCACTGAAATAACTATGTTTCTTTTATTTATTTATTTATTTTAATTGGTTCTGTGGGTTTTATGTTCATCTGAAGTTATGTTTATTGCATTATTTTAGTGTCACATATGTTACCTGTGTTTTTGATGCTTGTCAGTGTATTATAAAGGGACAAAATGTTAGTGCTTTGTATATAATAGGCTGGTGATTTATTATGTTAACATGAATTAACATCATTTAATAAGATATATACAGCTTTTAAATGTAAATTTCAGTTAAGTCCATATGTTCCTACCATGTTTTTATTGTAAGGTCTGGAAACCACAGCGTAGTTATACTGTAGATTTCACACTTTCTTTCTTTTTTTTGGTAAGTGAAAAGTAATTTTTAGAAAAAAAAAGAAGACATAGAAGCTCAAATTGCTGCAATGGCATTATGTACAGTAATGGCATGTTAATTTTATAATATTTCATCATTTATTAGTTTAAATAAAGTTTACTAAAACTATTAATTAAAAACTTTTAACATTAAAAAATGATGATTTTTTAAAATAATTTTTAGAACACGATTTTAAAGTTTTTAATGTTTCAAAATTTTAATAAAAAATATATTTTTTAATGAAATATACACTGCCATTCAAAAGTTTGGGATCTGTAAGATTTTTAATGTTTTTTTTTTTTTTTTTTTTTTTTTTTAAAGAAGTCTCTTATGCTCTTCAAAGTTCCATTTATTTGATCAAAAATACAGGAATATTAATATTATGAAATATTATTGCAATTTAAAATGACAGTTTTCTATTTTAATATACTTTCAAATAGAATTTATCTCTGTGATGCGAAGCTGAATTTTCATCAGCCATTATTCTAGTCTTCAGTGTCACATGATCCTTCAGAAAACATTCTAATATACTTCTTTATGATCAATGTTGGAAACAGCTGTGCTGCTTTTGTTTTTCTTGAACCTGTGATACTTTTTTCAGGATTAATTGCTAAATTAAAAACGTTAAAAACAACCACATTTATTCAAAATAGAAATCTTTTCTAACAATATAAGTCTTTACTATCAACTTTTTATCAATTTGACACATCCTTGCTGAATAAAAGTATTAATTTCTTTCAACCAAACAAAGAAAGAAAAAAAATTACTGTTACAAAAGATTTTTATTTTAAATAAATTCTGTTCTTAAAATTTCAGCTTTGCATCACAGGAATAAGTTCTATTTTAAAGTACATTAAAATAGAAAACCACTATTTTAAATTGAAATAATACAGTATTTCACAATATTACTGTATTTTTACTGCCTTGATGAGCAGAAAATACTTTTTTTAAAAAACATAAATAAATAATCCCAAACTTTTGAACAGCAGTGTATATTCACAGCCCTAAAAATATAAGTATGCATATTCTTCCATTTTTAAACTAAATCTGGCTTGCTTCCAAGGTCTGACGGTCCATATGTGTAAAGCCCAGGATTGTTTAGAGGTTAGAAAGGTATGTCTGATACCCGCCCTTGAGCCCATTCACAGCCATTATTGAGCAATGGGGGACTGATCAACACTAACAGCTCTTACGGTGTCTCTTTTTTCCCACCGCTACCTTTTCCCTTTCACTCTTTTCTTTTCAGTACCAGGTTTTTTCTTTTTTAGTCTCGTTGTCAGATTGTCACCAGCTCTGCCTCTCCTTTCATAACTGGTCTCTGGACACTCGTTCACATTCATCTTATTATCCGCATCATTTCTGAATAGTCTAAAAGCCTAACTTTCCTTTTTCTGCGTAATATTCCTTTCAGTAGCTCAATGGCGGTACTCATAGTAATTACCCAGGACCATCTCCATCTATCTTTCACTCTTTTTCATCAGGCTTCGGCACGGCGCTCTATCGTAACCTTTGATCTGCCGCTTAAACTGTGTCAGTCGTTTCATCACAGCGCCGTCGAGTGGTTTATTTTCGTTTGCGTATCGGTTCTCACGAAAACTCACTCCAGGCCTGTGCTGCCAACACGCCTCAAGGCCAAAGAAAAGAGAAATAAAAGCTAATTTCTGCCCGATTCATCATGTGAAGATTGCCCTGCATTTATTGATAATTGCTTTTTTCCGTTTAAAAGGATGGCAATCGAGTAAACTCTGAGAAACGCAGCTGTCGCTGCAATTAACTTCTCGCTTTCCTTAATGAAAGGATTAATCCACTGGCAAATCTCTCGGGTCTTTACACACATCTATTCATTTCTCTGTCAGCCGCATAAAGCCGACCCGCGTGGTGAAAAATAGGACTATCTGTAGCTCGTGCCAAAAGCGGCATTCAGCTTCGCGGTTTGATGTCGCTTCAACTTTGCCCTCTCAGCTTTATGCCCATTGACTTTTAACCACAGCCGCTCTGTCACCGCTTCCTGTCGATGCGTCTCTGCTTATCTTCCTGCTAAAAACGCTGCTTCTTTTCCCACACTTCAGCTCCGAGCTTCCTTCTTCGTCACAGCGGGACGTCTTCCTGCCCTTGTCTCTAACCTTCAACAAACATACAGCCGGGCAAACACAAGTTCACGTATGAATGCTTTTGTCGCGAGTAGTCTAAAGTTCACGAGTCGCACGCACTTGATCAATTGCTAATGTCACTCAACGGAGAGCGAAAGGGGCCTCGGACCATCGATCTCCTCATTGATCCGGTTTTCTTTTCATCACACACACAGGTTAAGTCTGATAAATCAGACACTTGGCAAATGTCGATCAGTCATAGTTTTTTAGTTAACCCATTGATCAAAGCTCAAGACTTTATGGCTCTCATTTCAGCAAAGCTGTTCTGCCTGTATCGGACAGCGTCTGTTGGGGTTCAATACTCTGCGGCCGGAGTGATTTGTTATAGACAGCGCTGTAACTCCAGAGATGTCTGCTGTACTTGAGGGCTGGGGTTGAGGTAAGCTTTTTGGTGTCTGACAGTTAATCATTTGCAGAATGGAGTTCAGAATTGTTTCTGACAAAATTTTGCAGGTTTTCTTAGCCGAGTGGGGATCAAACCAATTTTTTTAGGCATTCAATTTTTTTTTTGTGTCCTAACAGTGCCCTTTTTCTTAACTGGAGAAGAATATAAGGGGCCGTCCACATATCGCGTCTTTTGCGTGCTCAAGTTATTTCAAATGTAGATGCGCGGCAGCCACGCTCATAACGGAAGTGATGTCCACGTGGTGGGACGCGCTGGGTGTTTTTTAGCGAGATGAAAACATCTCAACTTTTCAGAATGCCGCAAGCGCACTGTGAGTCATGTGACAAGAACCAACCAATTAGCTTCATCCTTTCCTGTAACAACATTGAAAGCTCAGCCAAGATGGAGAAACAGCTGATCATAGCTGTACAGGGATAGCCATTTTTAAATAAATTTAGTAGCAGAGCTACAGCAAGCAATTTTTAGTGCTGGAAATCCATGAAAAAAAAATTGCTGTTGAAACATCTTTCACTAATAAATGATCAATTACACTACCAGTCAAAAGTTTTTGAACAGTAAGATTTTAAATGTTTTCTTAAAGAGGTCTTCGGATGCCCGTTTTCTACAAGTTGATATGATTCCTTAGGGTCTTAATGAAAAGGCTATAACATACTTTGGATAAAAATCTCAATGGTTGTGTTAAACAACACCTTTTTACCTTGCCAAAATCAGCTCTGCAAAAATCATCCTGTTCTGGTCGAGGTTGCTTTAAATGTTAATGAGCTCTGCTCGCCCTGCTCCTCTCTTCTCTCTGTGGAGTGACGAGCCTGTTTACTTTAGCCGCGTTTAGCCGGTAAACTTGCTAACCAGCACGTTATTAGGAAAGGTGATCACAAAGATTCATTAAAAAACCCTTATACTCACTTCTGCTGTAGGTGAAGCTGGATCACGAATGATTTGCGCGAACATAGATGCGTTTATGTAGATCGGGAGGCGCATTATATATTTCTCATGAAACATTTATAGATATTAGATATTAAATTGAGATTATATTTTGTCTAATGCACATCTAATGCTCACTTAAATTTAATCTTTAAAAACACTAATTATTTAATAACACTGTTAAATGTAATCTATAGCAAATTTTAAAATAAATATCCATTCATACTGTATAAAATATAGTGTTATAATTCACCTGTAGGATTTAAAATGATAGGTTTTACTCTTTGGAGTTTTTACAAAATAGTACAAATAGTACCAGTTTTATGATTGAAATTAATTATTGGCTTATTCCGTTGGCCAGAATTTTAATATCAATGCTTCCATAAAATTTGCTGTAAAAACACAATCTTGATATGATTTTCTTCAAGTAGACTTAGTAACAATGTTATAATTTGTACAAAAAAAAAAACAAACAAAAAAATGAACAAACAACAACAACAAAGAAAAAACAGACATCTGTCATATTAAGTATATACACTGTAAAAAAACAATAAAAAATAACAATAAAAAATGTTAACCTAAAATAATTTGTTACCCAGCTGCCTTAACATTTTAAGTTCAGTAAACTCAAATAAGTTTAGCCAACTTGAAATGTTGCCCTAAAAATTGCCCAGCTGCCCTGAATTTCAAATTGACTAAACTTTTTTGAGTTTACTGAACTTAATTTAATTTTAAGGCAGCAGGGCAACAAATTATTACGTTGACTAAACAAATTGTTTTCACAGTGTAAGGGGAAAACATTCTCATCTTTTCTATTTAAAATATTTTTTTTTTTTACAATGTACTTGTATGGGATAAAATTATTGTTTTACAAATAGATGCTCAGTGGCAACATTTCTGGGCTCTTCAGGTCCTCCACAAGCACTTTGTTTATTCAAACTGACCAAGAAAAGGCTCAAATAGTGCTTTGTTTGGTGTTGAAATGAATGTTTTTTTTCTAAAACATTGTTAGAGATTTGGGATTTTGTATAGTTACCAGAAAGACTCTAAATTTTGTTTGTTTTCTAATATGTAAATGCAATTTTCATGCCATTTCATTTTTCAATTCCATTTTCATCGTTGTTGGATCAGAAAGAACTCAAGATTTGACATAAATTATGAAAATTCATGGATCGTGGTCATCATGACCGTCTCTGCTCCAGTCAGACCCGATTGCCCCTCACTGTCACAGCTGATATCAGTAGATTTGCATTTCTCTGAAGCATTGCACAAGCCCTAAAGTCACAAACTAAACTAAACCTAATGTTGTGTAGTGTTGCTTATATCCATTAATAAAACTCAAAAGTGTGGTGGCTTGCTATGTGGCGCCGCAATGTTTTGATCTAGCCCAGCTGGTGACAAATCTTGACACCTAGTGTAAGCGAGTGCTTTTCCGATCATCTTTTATGCAATACTTTTCTCTAAAACAGAGTGTAACTGCCTTATCTTCTCTCAGAGTGAGCTCTTTAATACAGCGGCCAACTCATTCAGTGGGCATCTCGCCACTTTCCCTTAGACACGGATACAGTTGCTGTCTGTCCAGAAAGAATGGAACACTATTTCTGGCGCTTTTAGGTCACAGTCTCTGGCAAAATTGTGCGGGTTTAGGGCGCCTTCTATTTGGAGCACATCCCTGACTGCAGGAGTTCTGGGTTGGTACAGTTTAGCTCTTGGCCTGAACGTGCTGATCTAAGCCTGATTTCCAGTATCCCCCCAAGGAATAGGATAGTTGTTCAGTTGAGGGAAGTTTCAAAACATCGATCAGTTTACTTTCTGGGACCTGAGGATGTGCACCTGGAGGGAACCCGGAGCCAGTGGAAATGTTCACGCTTCAGCTGTCACCTCTGGCACTTCTGACTTCAGAGTCGAGACAGAGTGAGAGAGAAAAAATGCTTGTGTGTACATGTGCATGTACATGTCGCCCAAACTCCAACTGGTTATAGGAGAGTACTGAGTGTACTGACAAAGTGTACACTACTACAAGACTACAGCTTGCTGTGCTTTATGTTTTAAGCAGAGATGTTCATGCTTTTCTATTAAAAAAAAAAAAAAAAACTTCAATTCTTTATATCAATTTTTGTCACAATAATATTATTATTAACAAAATATAATATTGTTAAAAATATTAATAATTATTATTGTTTTTGTCATTAAAATAACTTTATTATTATTATATTATTATTATTATAATTGATTTATTGACAATAAAATAGCACATAATAATTATCATTGCGATTAAAATCATCTTCATAATATCACTTTTTGTCATAATTGATTGTCAACTAAATATATTGTTAATAATAATAATCATTGTTTGATATTAAAATAACTTATTATTATTTATTATTATTATTACAGGCATGTTTCTAAAATCACTTTTTATATATATACATATATACATATATATTTTATATATATACACACTTTATTATTATTATTATTATTATTATTATTATTATTATTATTGTTATTATTATTATTATTATTATTATTGTTATTATTATTATAATAAAAAATGTTCCTAACATTATTTTATCATAGCTGATGCTGTTAACAAAATATATTATTAAAAATTGTTATTAATAGTACTAAATTAAATATGATTATATTATTATGATAACAATAATAATAATGATTATTATTACAATAATGTATTATTGTTATTATTATTATCATCACCATTAGAATAATATGATAGTTTGTCAAAAAAATTACAATATATTTTATATTGTAAATGTATATTTATGATAACAATAATAATAATATATAATTATTAATAAATATATACATCTATTATAATTAACATAATAAAATAGTAATTATTTTAAATACTATTATTAATATTATTATTGTTATTATTGTTATCATCATTAGAATAATATGTTAGTTTGTCAAAATTGACATTGTCAACAATATATAAATATAATAGTAATAATCATATATAATTCTTATAATTAACACAATTTATTATAAATACTATAATTATTGTTATTATTATTATTATTCTAAGCATGTTTCTATAACTTTTTGTCATAACTGATATTGTCAACAATATACAAATATAAGAATTATTATTATAACTGCTATTAAAGTAACACATTATTATTATAATAGGAAAATCTAATTTTTATTATTATATTCATAAAATATTTATTGCAGGCTGTCCTGGGTGAGTAAGTTTGTGAGAATGAATTTCAGAAACATAACTTGCGAATTTGACTTTACTGTAACCACAGTTTTTGCATTTTTAAAATAATAATAAAAAACCCAACAAGTTGAAACTATTTTCTATGGTAATTGGCATTTGTACCAGACATGCTGAAAGCTTATCTTTGAACTTCATTTGCATTGTATTTGTACAGTAGCCAGAGCATCCGACTTGTACGACTATGCAAAGCGAGGGCTTTAATTTATGATTGCGTAACCCCCCCTGTCCTCTACACTTGTCCGTACCCCTCTCCTTCATTCAAACAGCGTTCTTCTTTCTTCAGCCTCCTTCGAACTCTTTATCTGTCTGCCCTTGCTAAAGTCATACATCCCTTCACCCGATTTAATTTCAAATCAAGTTCGGCTTTATTGGCATGATGGGAAATGAACACAGTTAGCTAAGGGGAATGAAAGAGCACGCTTTTACACACACTCGTAACTCTTTCATTCTTTCCATCTTTCTTTCTTTTTGGTCTCCCCGTGTCCCTTCCAGACACACACACACAGTAGAAAACCTCACTCTCACGCCTGAATGATTTGCCTTCTTCGTTCTCTCTGCCCCGTTGTAGGAAAAAAATGGCTCTGTGCGGCTGCAGTAGATATAAACTAATGACCGCCTGATTAATTCATTAGCCTGACACTCTCCTTACTCTTTCATGTGGGCAAACCCATTTACCCATCACTACCTCAATCCCAAAGAAGGGCGTTCTGCGAAAAAATAGCCCTCTCTCTGTGAAATTGCTTAAAGAGCGCATTTTTGTTTCATTTGTTCAAGTTTTTCCTGTTGAAACAGGAAGACTAAACGTGACCACTGCAAGGGCTAAAAACGTACCCATACACACAGGTGGCACTAACACAACACTCGCTTTTACACAAATTATTATTGCAGGAGCAAATTAATAAAGACTTATTTTTTGCACAGTTGTTATGAACGCGAAACACTTTTACCAAACATTTACCATCATTTTCTGAAGTTGTATACTTGATACAGTTCCACTGTGGAGCACTTGTGTACGAAACACAATAAAAGAGCTGAAAGACTTGTAGAAACGTGAAAATGGCATGGTTGCTTCAGTAGATATGTTTTGGTCTCAGGTTTGCTTTTGTTAACACTTTTGGTTAGATATAGAGTAGTGTTTAGTAGTAGTATGTTATTTTCACAAGAGAGCATTACCCTTTAGCACCACTCACTGCAATAAAACACTTCAAAGTATTCAGTTCGGATAAAACTGAACATGCTTTTAGTGCCACTCACCAAACATTTTACTTTACTGAGAGTGTTGCGAAACTTGCAAGAAGAAGTGTTGTGCGGTGGTGTTCTGAAATAGGAAATTTAGTTTTTTTTTTTTTAATCAAAAGTAATTTCGTGGTTAAATAAACATTACTTACACTCTCAAAAAAAAGAATTAAAAACAATTCTATTGTTTAGTTTTACATTAAGAATGTAATCAATATTCTATTTATTATATTACTTGGTATAAGTATGAATCTCATCAAGTTAGTGTTTTTAAGCATTTTACATTTATTCCAAAATAACTCAAGGCAGTAACAATTTATAATTTATTATAATTTTGGAAAATTAACTTTCATGCCGTGTATACTGTAACTGTGAATGTAAACATCCTGCGAAGTTTTAAATTTGAAAGTGCTCAGTGAATAAATTTAGTGTCTGCACGCAGTAGACCAATCACAACAGACCGGGTAATTGGACCAGTCACTTCAGAGTTGTGTCATTTTTTTGACCTTGCATGCATGTCAACCTGTTGTTAAGGACCCCTAAACCCAAAATACAAACTTTCATAATTTATAATAGGGACACTTTAATCAAACGCGGGATTTATTGCATGAACCAAGCACAGCTGATCATAACCAGTCATATTCAGTCAAATCATGATGCAGGCATTGCCTCCTCTCACGTGACTTTTTTCAGCCATGCTACATGCTAGCTGGCTGCAGGTTGTATGAGAGGGAGGGACTTGTTTTGAGAGTGTCTGACTGGACAAAAATGTGTAGTGCAGGATGAGTCATTAACATCCATTTTCCAGGAAGTTTTAAATGCACTTACAGGGCTCTACAGTGCGACCATTTTAGTCGCATTTGCGACTGAAAACTACTGCGTGCGACTATGAAAAAATATTTAGAAGCACCAGTGGAACTGACCCAATCAGAATATTTGTATTTGCGCTGAGGGGAGCTTTTTTCTACGTGTCTGAATAACACTATTGTCTAGGGGTGTAACGGTACATGTATTCGTACCGAACCGTCACGGTACGGACATCTCGGTTCGGTGCGTGAGGCCTTACAACGAATCAGGCAATTCACCCTCAATCCAGAAGGGGGCGCAACTCTATTTGATAACCACCGACAGAAGATCAGCTAATGCCGTGAGTTGTGCACTTGAAAACAAAGCCCACTAGACAGTGACCACGTGCTGATTCTGAACGCGTTTCTCACTGATAAAGGAGTATAACGGTACTTTAAAGGCTTGCGCACTCAACTGTCTGCGAAATGGAGCTTTGTGCTCTTGTATCCTACCTCTCTCGTTCGGCACAAATCCAAATATTCCATAATGTTTCCATATTTGCGATGCATCCATCCTAAACTATTATTTATTATGTAAATTATAGACTTTGTACTTAAGTCACGTTCTAACGGTGACACAGTGAGGCGGGCGCGCTGATGTTTGGTTCACTGTGTTTTGTTTTGATAAAGTGCCAACTGCGTTGTCAAGTTAGCAATGCTAGCCTGGAACTGATATGTTTTGTGTGTGTGTGCACCGGCGCAATTACTTCAACTTTTCCTCATACCAGCAAAATCAACTTAAACAAAAAACAAACAGAATGTCACTTTCTGCCATTTGAGTTTCGTTTCTGTCACAAAACTGAACTGAAACTCAGCACATATATTTTTGTTTTTTTCTGTTGTACCAAAATCGTATCGAACCGTGACCCTCGAGGTACTTACCGAACCCGGACATCTATGTACCATTACACCCCTACTATTGTCTACTATTATATAGAACTGAGACACTTTTGTGTTCTTCTTTGTGCCACCTCTGTAGTACTAATTAATTTTGTTAATGCTGATTTCATTTGATTGGTAACTTATTCTTATTTTACTTGTTCTTATTCTGTTGTTTTAATTAGAAATTAAAAGATGACATTCTTTTAATAAATTTAGAAAAATGCCATCACAAAGGTAAAATCAAAGCTCCCCTGTAAGGAGTCAAATATCACCTCGTAATGGGAAGGCTAATTTTTTATCAGATTTTTAAATTAAAGATTAGAAGGTGCTCCTGAAAGTTTGACTGTGCTCCTAAATTTTTAAGTTAGGAGGACAAGTGCTCCTAAAATGAAAAGTAAGCGTCGAGCCCTGATTTAACAACTGCAAAGGTGATTTTGTTTAAGTTTTTAGTGTCCTGCTTTAGTATTAGCACTAAAGCTAACAGGCGTAAGCTACAAAACATTCATTTTGTATGGGGCTTTAAACTCTTCACACAGAGGTGTAAACTTTCAGAAAAAAAGTACAGTCTTCATTCTTTTTTCCCTCATCTTTTCTCTGTCAAGTTATGAATCTCGGTACGAATCTAATATCAAGGCTCATTATGATTTCATGTGTTATTTATTTTCCAGCTGGGAAAGTTCGCAGAAGAGAGCTGGTTTCTCTGATCCGTGGTTCTAAAAAAAAACATCCCTCGCTAATTTAATGAGCCTCATTTCACCTTCCCGCTGTGAGACAGAGCACCGTGATCTGATTGGCCATTTGGCTACCTGCTGACTCATGATTGGTTGGAGGCATTAGCATGCGTGAGAGTCGCTTTATAGCTGTGCCATCAGGGTCAGAAGTGAAGGGGTGAGGGAGTATACCAAATGTCACTTCCGAACACAGGGACGACTCTCAGCGCGGGATGATGTGACGGAAACGTACCGCCTGCCCTAAAGAAAGAGCGAAGGAGGAAAAAAGAGGAGCTGAAGCGTGCAGAGATTAGGACGGCCTGGAAGACACAGAGCGAGAAAGCGAGACCAAGAAGAGCGGTTTAAAGAAAACACTAGGCTCAGCAAAGCAAAGCAGAGACTTGCGAAAGAGACAGAAGGAAAAAAGAAAAACGAAGGATCCCTAGAGCTGGTCTTAGTCTGGAAGAGAGAGATAGAGCGCAGCAGATGGGTGAGAGTGATAGAGGGACAGATGGATAATTAGATAGATAGATGAACGCTGAGAGATGGCGATGCCGAGATGGAGATGAAAGTTAGTCCAGCGGGGGCTCTGGTAGGGGGGATTGTTAAAGTGGGCTATAATGCTGGCTGTCAGTGAAAGGGGGCCTGCATTTTTTAGCAGCCCGGGCCGGTTCTGTTCCTGCCACACATACCGGGCTATTTTTAATAGAATTAAGCTCGTCTCGTTATCAGCGAAGCGGCGAGCAAAGAGTGAGGAGAGATTGAAACAGCGATTTCCAATTTGAGATTGTGTCACACACATCTCCCTGCACTGAGATAACATCGGCGAATCAGCCACCATCATCATCTCTCTCTCCGTGCTCTCACACCGTGGCTCTCGCTCAATCTTTCGCTCTCTTTAACTTCCCCTGGCCTTAATTTGTTCCTCTTTCTAATCCCCCTCTTCTCTTCCTGGCTGGTTGCGTTCAAAGTTGTACTTCCATAACTCTTTATAATTTATCATTTCCTTCGATTTTTCTCCCTCTCTCGCCCCGTCAATCCTCTCGGTTCCGCTTAAGGTGTAATTCAGCCGCCGACTGTCTCTGAAATCAAACCATTCGTGAATCAATCTGCCTGTATGTTCTTTTCTCCTTTGCTGATCTGTGGCACTTTTCTTCTCTTCCCTTCCTACTCCCGCTCATTCTCTTTGTTCGTTTCCGTCGCCCTCACTTTCACTCGCTTCCCCTATTTATTTCCACCCCCTCCACCTCTTCCTCTCCCAGGCTCAGCTTCCCTTTATCTGGGTCTCTTATAATTTCTCTGACTGCGTGCTTGTGAGAGTCAAGGCCCGAATGGTTTCTCTCACCTGGGCGCGCAGTGGTTTTCTCTGTAGAATAATGGCGTGACCTTCCATTAACACACTGTGAAGAAGTTCCGAACGCTGAGGCCTTGTCATGAGAGGCCTTTTAATAAGCAACGTCGGCTGCGGTACTGTGGTACACCGGTGTGCTTCTTTGAAATATGATTAGTTTTTTTCTCTTCATAGCTTGGCTCTTGCTATAGACTGGCATGAAACTATGATGGGAATTGACACAAGCGTCCACAGATTTGCGGGTTATGATTGAAATTGGATCCAAAACAAACATGCATACATATACCTTTTTTCACATTTCAGAATAAGAGTCAATAAAAGCTATCAAAAGTATGAAAAAGCACAAATGTAAGTTTGAATTAGTTTTGTTTTTCACTGTCATTTATTTTATTGTTTTTAGTATGTTAAGGATGACTAAGTTAATGCACTGACTAGTATAATTGTAAATATTTATTAATATTAAAATGAATTTGTGGCCATGAGTGCTGAAAATGTATTTTATTTTAGTTTTCCATTTTTCCAAGTTATGTTAGTTTTTATTTTTATTTCAGTAAATGAAGATGAATGTTTTCAGGTTTATGAAGTGCAATACTGAAATTCACAAAGTCACTTTTTGGATGCTTTTCCTTTCTTTTCTAATCCAATTTCTATGGAAGCCCATTTCTTCCACTGAATAAAAGATAAAAAAAAGGTAACTGTGACATTTTATCCCACAATTCTGAGTTTTTGCTCACAATTGCGAGTTTACATCTTGCAATGCTGACTTTTTTCCCCAAAATTGCATGATATAAACTCGAAATTGCAAGAAAAAGGAAGTCACAAATCTGAGAAATTAAGTCAGAATTGCAAGATATAAACTCACAGTTCTGACTTTTTTCTCAGAATTACATGATATAAACTTGCATTTTAAAGTTGGTATTGCATGATATAAATTCAAAATTGCGAGTTTAAATATTGCAATTCTTAGAAGGAAAGTAGCAATTCTGACATTGCAATTGCGAGTTATTAAGTCAGAATTGTGAGATATAAACTTGCAATTCTAAGAACATATCAGTAATTTTTCTCCTCATAACTGGACTTTAATTCGCAATTGCATCTTTATATTTTACAATTCTGCGAAAAAAGTCAGAATTGCAATGTAGCAAACTTACAAATTTATATCCCGCTATTCTGACTTTATAACTCGCAAATGAGAGTTTATATCATGCAATTCTGAGAGGGAAAAAAAAATCTGAATTGTGAGTTTACATATTCTGAGAAAAATGTCAGATATTGGAGTATAACATTGCAATTTGCGAGAAAAAAGTCAGAATTGCAAGATGCAAACTCTGAATTGAGTTTTTATATTGCAATTCTGACTTTATTTCTCGCAATTACAAATTTATATCCCAATATTCTGACTTTACACTCCTAAAAATAAAGGTGCTTTAAAAGGTTCTTCACAGCGATGCCATAGAAGAACCATTTTTGGTACCACAAAGAACCATTCAGTCAAAGGTTCTTTAAAAAACCATCTCTTTCTTACCTTTTTATAGTCTGAAGAACCTTCTTTCGCCACAAAGAACCTTTTGTGAAACAGAAAGGTTCTTCAGATGTTTAAGGTTCTTTATGGAACCATTTAGACAAAAAAGGTTCTTCAATGGCATTGTGAAACCCCTTTATTTTTAAGTGTATAACTCTCAAATGCAAATTTAATATCATGCAGTTCTGAGACAAAAAGTCAGAATTGTGAGTTTACATCTCACAATTCTGAGGAAAAAAGTCAGAAATGGGAGTATAACATTGCAATCGCAAAAGTCAGAATTGCAAGACGCAAACTCGCATTTGCGAGAAAACAAGTCAGAATTGAGTTTTTATATCGCATTTCTGCCTTTATTTCTCGCAATTGCAAATTTATATCCCGCTATTTTGACTTTATAACTCACAATTGCAAATTTATGTGACGCAATTCTAAGAAAAAAGTTAGTTTACATCTCACATTTTTGAATAAAAAAAGTCAGAACTGCAAATTTGTATTACATAATTCTGAAAAGTCAGAATTGCAAGACTGAACTGCAAAAAATGCAAGATGTGAGTTAAAAACTTCAGAATTGTGAGATAAAAAAAACTTTTTTTTTTTTCATTTAGTGGTGGAAATTGGCTTCCTTAAATTCAAAAATGTTAGTCTTACAATAACTTGGAAAAGTCTTCAACACTAACTTCTGGCATTTATCTTTAGCCTGTAGGATGATCAAAAGCTCTTTAAAGTGAGAAACATTCATTCAGGTGTGTCCGAACTGATACTGCACATGCTCTTTTTTCAAACAAATTGTCCCAAACAGGCGATAGCAGTTGCTCTTTCTTCACTGAATGTGACATACTGTGTGAAGTGACAAAATAACAGCCAATCAGTAAATATTTGATGTACAGCTATGTGGAGCGGGACTTGAAGTCAATAGATTTCACTCACTGTGGATGGAGTCAGCAAAAATAAAAACCAAGTGATGGACAGAATGTCTTGTCGAGCAGCACATGTTGCAGTCATCGCTGGTTAGGACAAAACTGAGATTGACATGGATAAGAAAGGATTTATCGTTTGTCGCTATATCAGGTCACGCTTTGTTAAAAAATACTGTAAAGGCCTGATCTTGCATGTACTGAGTCTCCGATCCCAAATATTAGGACATGAAGGTTGTGTGGCCTATTGGTTAAAAGATCTGGGATTATAACTGTTGCCTGATCCCAAGGAATAAGCCATGAACCATAACCATTATGCCCTTGAGCAAGACACAACAGCTTGCTCTAGACAGGGTTAGTATTGTTTATTAATTTATTTATGTTTGTATTTACAAATTATTAGTTTTCACACTATCATTTTAAACTCATTACTATAATTACTTAAAACAAATTTTAAAAACAAACATAAATACAAAAACTGAGGTAAAAATTAATAAAATATTTAATGAAAAAATAGAAAAAAATAGAAAATAAAAATGACAAAAACACCTAAACCATAGCTAAAATAAAAATAATAAATATTAATAAAAACTATTATTGTGTTTTGATGATACTAAAATAAAACTGGAATTGTCTGATTTCAATGTATTTTCGTTAAAACAGCACAGAAAATTAATTTGTGTGGGGTTTTTTTGGATTGAAAATATTTTGAATTTATTTTTTGTTTTTCCCATTTATGTTTTTTCTAGCTAATAAAAACTTCAGTCCAAAGCTTCTCACTTCAGGGTTTTGGCTGCATTCTGTACTTCATAAAATTGATGCTGCCAGATACAGTTGTAGTGGTTCTCCGCTGAGCCTCTGCATGTTAGTTTTGTGTTAACCGTCTGCCTGAGGTGATCGCTGATCTATCCACACCAGCTGGATGATGTTCCAGCAGAACCTTTGCAGAATAGATCGGCCCCCACACCCTGCAGCGGCCACGGCCTGGCCCTCATGCTCTTCCAGCCAGCCAGTCATCCAGCCAGGCGGCCCAGAGGGAAGCTAAGGAAGGGTGAATAATCTGCTGCTACTAAAGCCCACCTAAGGGCTCTTTGGAAAAGAAGGAGAGGGTAGGCTAATCGGGCCTGGAGGTGTGGAGGAGCACGACCAAATCTCCTTCACTGTGTATCCACACGTGTATCGTGTCGACACACACGCTCTCTTAATTATGAACACTAACTATTTGCTAATAAAACATGTGCGTGCATGCTTAGACACTATCAAAATCAGCATGATTGGAAGAAGGAAATTGTGCATAAACACACACGCAAACATGCAAACACAAACACATAGTGGCACTCGGAGATGCGCTCACACACGTGCGGTCTGTCAATATCGCACCATGTTCCTGTGAGAATCATGAATATTCCAGCATCACGAGAGGTGCGGGAAACATTTAGGAGTCTCGTGGAAAGGTATGATTAATATGTTTGAGTCAGACAGGAAATGATATTCCATTTGGCCTGTGTGTACTCTTTTACCTGTAAAGGGAACCTCAGGGGGTCGATGCAGTGAGAGCTTGGGCCCAGTGTATCAGAGTGGTGCAGGTCCCTTCATGTATTTTATCCTGCAGTGTAAAAATATACAGTAATTAAAAAGACAAAACGACAATTCTATTATCATTTATTCACCCTCAAATCATGTGTGGCTGGTGACTCTAGGGTCCTATGAAATCCGTTTTATTTTTTCCCAAATTCCGTTTTTTCCATTTTCATTTTTCTGGATGCCGTTTTTTCCTGTTTTAATGGTTAAATTAAATTTTAAGAGCATGCCTAATTAATTCAAATCATGAAACTTATACAATTTCACATCAAATTAATAAAGGTTCAACAAAAATGACATGTTTAGGGCCCTATGAAATGTTTTATTTTTTTCTCACCATATGTTTTATTGTTATCAAATTCTGTGTTTTAGCATGTCTAATTATTTGAATGCATACTTAATTTATTCAAATGTATTCTTAAAATAGCTTAATGGAAGTTTTTTTACCCTCAGAAATTCTGCGTTGTGTATTTAAAATGTTCTGGTTATCTTGTGAACAGGGCCTAAAATTAACACTCCAAGCGTCAAAAGCGAGTAAAAATACTGCTGCTTCATAAATGCCTCTATGTTCGCGCAAATCTGATTCGTGATCCAGCTTCACGTACAGCAGAAGTGAGTATAAGGTTTTTTTTTATGAATTTCTGCAATCACCTTTCCTAATAACGTGCTAGTTAGCAAGTTTAGTGGCTAAACGCGGTTAAATGCGGCTAAAGTAAACAGGCTCGTCACTCCACAAAGAGAACAGAAGCAGAGCTTGCTTGCATTTAAAGGAGCAATCCATCAGAAAAGGTTGATTTTTGCAGAGCTCATTTTGACAAGGTAAAAAGGGTGTTGTTTTACACTACCATTGAGAATTTTTAAACAAAGTATATTATAGACTTTTCATTAAGACCCTAAGGAATAATATCAGCTTTTGGAAAATGGGCATCCGATGACCCCTTTAAAGAGACAGCGCTGCTTTTAAAGTGAAACCTGCTGAAGAACAAAAGAAAAAGAGAAATCAACTCGACTGCTCTAGTCGCTGATTAACTTTTGTAGCTTGAATAAAGATTAATCTGTATAGTTTATGCATATACAATTTATAGTTTATGTGAAGACTGTTTTAAAATCACTTAAATTAAAAGTTAAATGTTAAAAATAATGGCTTTCGATTATACTGTAATGTTGAATGGCTATAATTAATAGGTAAAATTTGAGGGAAAATGCATTTAATAGAAACAAAAACATTGTAAATATGTTTATTCACTGTAGTAGTAATAACTGCCTGTTTTTGCAAAAAGAGTTTCATGGCCGGTGAAATAAAATTTTGGGCGGTAAATTTTATCATGCCACCGGCCACTGGCAGGTATGGCAAAAAGTTAGTTTTAGGCCCTGCTTGTAAACGCGTGTCGAAGACTGACACAGAAGAGAAGAAATTGTTGAATAATTATTTTGTAGCTTCATAACATTACGGTTGAACCACGGATGTCGCACGGACTATTTTAACTATGTCCATACTACCTTTCTAGGCCATAAAATGTTTCAGTTTAAGTTTTTCATCTAAAATTTTATCTTATTTCAGATTCATTTCAATTAACCAAAAACAACTTTTAATAGTTTTATTTAATAACAATACTGTTGCACTGTATTAAAAACTGTTACCATATTTTGTTTCACAGAATAAGAATGACAACCACTAGCTGACACAGTGGATCTCCTATATACATAAAATGGTGACCTATTCACCTTATTTTGCAATGTAAGCTAAGCAGTTTTAAGTGTAAGACTGTCTGAATCATTAGCCAATATGGGTAAATAACTAGAAGAGTAAAACTCTGCATTACAAACCAATGTGCTTATGATGATAAATTACCAGTTTGCAATACCAAGCAGCATAACGGACTGTTTCTGCAGAGGTAAAGTTACCAATGACTCAAAAAACCTGATGGTGTCCGCTCTTATGCCAAAAACGAAATAGATAGTTCTGTGAAAATCTTGATCTGTGAAGATCAGTGTATTAGTGTCTTGAGTTTTTTTAAAGCACCGGTTTCTAGAGAGCTGAGCTTAAAATAGATTAATCTATGGCATCAGAGCTGTAAAACGTTGGTTCTAACCATAACCTTTATTTTTATGAGTGTTGTGCAGAGCTCAGCTCCACTCTGGCCACTTAAAGCCTGCAGGATAACTCATCAGCTTCCGCTCACATCTTTTTCCCCTACTTCAATGAACAAGCAGTCCTTTACATCCTACTTCACTCGCTCTCTTTCTGCTACATCTCCTCCTTTACTTCACTCCTTTGTCTCTCTCCGTTCCTCTCTCTTCTTATCCATCCTTCCTTCCTTCCCTCCCTCGCTCCCTCCATCCATCTCTGTTGTGCAGAGCTGTTTAATCAGACTCAGGAATATCTAAAGCCTTTTCCAATTAAGACGCCCCCTTCATTTAGAAATCTTGGCGGCACCAACTTCCTTGACTTACAAAAAGGTTTAATCCACCCGGCCTCCAAGGACCATAGGGGAAAGGGGAAAAGTTAAATGAAAAATGCCGCTTTTTTAGCTTCCGTCTTTTTTCCACTTTGAAAACCCAAGTGGCTGTGTGTATTTTTAACGTTGGTTTCATTTCAATGCAGACAGCGAACTCTCTCCCGCACAAACCTACTCCATTACAGCAGAGGTTTCGGGGGTTGTGTGCGCGGGCTCAGGTTTATATTATACGTGCGCAGCTGATGATGAAGAGTGAGTAGGTGTGCATGTGGGGCAGAGAAATTGTTTTGTGTTTGCAGGGTGTGCGCGGTAGTATCGCGCAATTGGTTCTCTCTTTGGCACCGAGGAAAAAGGTTTGTGTAGGTGGAGATGAATGATTCAACTGTTTTCGTCCATACAGTGAAAATCATTGTGGCCCAAAACAACACTGGACTCCATTGACTTTAATTGTGTGGACTTTTCTTCAGAATTTATTCTTTTGTGTTCCACAAAATAAAAAGGTCACACAGCTCTGGAGCTCTAAAGCTTCTTTAGTCCTTTCTTTTCCTGTCTGTGTGCTTCAAATTCAGGAGTCTAGTGTATTAAGTAATCAAATAACGTAGCACGCAGAGACCTTCTAATTTTCGCTCATGACCTTGGTCTGGTCGAGAGCTCTGCTCTCAAATTACACACTTTCTCTCCTTTTCCTTTTTATAATTTAAGAGTTCTTGCAATTTCATGAATTAAAATTCCTACTCAATCAATCTACTAAACCACAAACGTCCTCACAGATATGCGACTAAATCAGCCTCTTGTGGCTTTGGCAAAACTTTGTGGATGTCTACCAAAAAATGTTTCTTTCAGCACAGATTTAGGTGCTCAGAAATTCCTTGGTATGCAAGGCTCACACTTTGGATGCCATTGGCCGTGAGGCTGTTGCGAGGCAGAGGGGATGTGTTAAACAAGGGTAATTGAATGTAAAATTCACAAATTGTTGCTAACTTCAGGCATTAACGCCTTATTGTCTGAGTCTGAGTTCCTGTGCTCCCTAAGGTAAGAAGAACACCTTTGGCCAGCCATGTGCTACCAGTGCAAGGCCGAAGGTTCACACTCACGCTGACTTCTGGCTTTGGCCTCGAACTTATTCGTTAACTCTGAAAGATTTAGAAATGTTATTACCGGGTGTCAGTGAAATCCAGTTTCTTGCTGTGACCACATGGTGTGAAAGCTTTTGCTTTTGTACAGATTAATCTCAGCAGCCCTGCTGGCCATCTGTCTATCAGACATTATAAAGGCTTCACTACAATTACAGGGCTCACCACGATCGTGTAATGCAGAGATGTCTGAAAGTGTCACGTGAGGGCAAATGGAGCGGTGCCAAGTGGAAGCGGAGTGGTCCCGCTTGGAGCAAGAAGCGGGTTTTTTGAAAGTTGGTCACACTTCAAGATCACTCCAGTACCACTCAATCTCAGGCACAAGATATTGGCTGATTGGGTTGATGATAGCATGAATCCTCCAAATAGGCCTATTCTTTATTTATTTTATTTTTATTAATTTAGTAAATGTACTATATTTTGTGCCCACACATTTGTATTATTAAACAACATTTTTAACTTTTGTTCAAAATGAGTAATAAAGATAACTCTTGTTTTAATGCATTTAGCCTACTTTTTAATGTACAAAACTCAGCTTTTTAAATTAATAAGTATTAAAAATACTGTCCTATCTATATCTGCAAGACATTTTTTAAGCTGAGGATGAGGGGTTTTTGTTTTTGGTTCTGAAGCCTTTCCTGTGTCATATTTCGATTTCGTTTGATACTGAAATTCTTTTTAATGACAATATTATTACTAGATATAAACAAATGAGTTGTGCAAATGTTGAGAAACTTGATCGCAATTTTAATGAAATCGAAGTTACTGAAGGACCTAAAATTAATGAGATTGACCGACAGGGCTGCCCATTTGCCGTAACGAAGGAGTGGATGATGTTGTGCTTCATGTTGTGAGTAGATGTTAAAATAGTGCTTCTTATTAATTTATAAATGTTTATAATGCTCATAGTTTGTTTAGAACGCTCCAAGATTTGTTCCGTTAATTCAAATGATGTTGACGTTGTGATTGTGATCGGAGAAATTATAACGCGTCATTAATTATACAAAACTGTTTAAACTTAGCAGGGATATCATCTGTCCACAAGAGCATGATTAGGAGCAAATATAGGGAACAAACATCAATGCTGCAATCTATTACAATACAATCGTTTATTGGTTTACGTATCACTCATCACTTACTAATGCAATATATATAAAGGATTTATGCTAATCACATTTTAATGGGTTATTGCGTTGCTGTCTGTAGTGGTATTAAAAAGTCATTATATATATATATATAATGACGTCATATAATATATTGTTGAATTGACATTTTCACTCCAGAATTCAGAAAAATCATGCAATATTGTCTTCATCACTATTTTTTGCATTAGTATTTAATTAGTGTTATTTATATACATTGATGGTGCTTGATATCTGATTGAAAAGAAAATTAGTGCTGTTGCTCATCCCTAGTTAATGAGCTGGAGTGGTGCGAAAGTGTGATTACAGCACTGAACATGGAGGTCAAATGAGCAAATACATGTGGATTTGTGATGACAGGGTGAAAATGTGACTAAACCTGAGAGATTAAAAAAGAAGAGAGCTGGGATTGGCAGTGATGCAATACCTCTTTGGTCTTCGTTCGCGAGTGGCCGGTTGCCTCTTCTTAAGCTAGTTTCCACCAATTACATCCATGTCACTGTGCATCCTCAATTCCTAATGTAACCAGAGCCTTCGGGGCACGTCTGTCTGTCACCCCCCTATTCATCTCTGAATCTCTCTGTATGTGCCTACCCTGCTTCTTCCACTTCTCCTCCATTTCCTCTGCCTCTGTCTTTTGAGTCTTGTAAACAAACACACACAGAGTCCACAATAACACACAAAAACCAACACTCATATACGCTAACCCACCCTTGTGTCTGTCTCCAGGACTCCAGGGTCTCCATTCATCTCTTCCTTCTCTCATTTATGATGGTTCGGCTGTTTGCCTGTCCGTTCCCCACCCTCCCCCTCCATCTTTTCTCTAGGCTAGGGTGGCATTGCTATGGCTGATTGCTGAGATGGAGATAAGGACTGGCACTATTGATGGCTCCTTGCGTGACAGCAAAGACAGAGGTGCTCTATTATTAGTGAGGACAATAACAACAACAGTGGAAGCAGTAATTGAATGAGAAGCGCCCGCGGCAATGCGACCTGATGACAGGGACTGAGAGATCAGACGCGTGCGATACTGAATGCGGCTTTGAGGGGACAAGATCTGACCTTTTTGGGCGATGGTGGAGGGGCTCAGGAAAATAGGACGTTTATAATTAGTCTGTCTCGTAAACATTAAAATATGATTTGTGTGAGGGTGAAGGAGAGATGAAGCTGGAGTGGCAGATAAAATTGTTAGAATTGGTTTGTTTTGTGAGTGGGATTTGAGGAAAAGCAGACACCGTTGGTGGGAGGGAAGTAGCGGAAAGTGTTAAATCAAAGGACAGATGGGATGGAACGGATGTTTTATTATATCAGCCAGGGCCGGTTTTAAGACAACTATAACTAACTGCATCTCAAACTGGTTGCACTGAGCTCGAAGGTGTGTCATAGATTGATTGATTTCTTTATTTTGATTTATTTCTTCATTTTTCTAGATTTATGTGCACAAAGCTTCTGAAACTGTCACTTGTTTTCAATGCATGTAAACAACATCTTCTCAATGGGTCTTGTGTGTGTGTAAATACACTGCCAGTCAAAAAGTTTTTGGACATTAAGATTTTTTTTAAGAAATCTCTTCTACTCACCAAGCCTGCGTTTATTTATTTCTTTTGAAATATTTTTACTATTTAAAATAACTGTTTTCTATCTGAATATATTTTAAAATGTAATTTATTTCTGTGATTTCAAAGCTGAATTTTTAGCATCATTACACCAGTCACATGATCCTTCAGAAATCATTCTAATATTCTGAATTGTTGCTCAAAAAACATTTATTTTTATTATTATTATGTTGAAAACTGCTGAGTAGAATTTTTTCAGGTTTCTTTGATGAATAGAGAGTTCAGAAGAACTCATTTATCTAAAATAGAAATCTTTTGAAACATTCTAAATGTCTTTCATCAGTTTTGATCAATTTAAAGCATCCTTGCTAAATAAAAGAAAATGAAATGTATAAAATAAATAAATAAAATAAAAATTATAATTATTAGTAATTAGTAATATAATTATTATTAATAATAATAATAATAATAATAATAATAATAAATGTTTCTTGAACAGCAAATCAACATAGTAGAATGATTTATGAAGGATCAGGTGATACTGAAGACTCGAATAATGACGATTAAAATTTAGTTATTTGAAAATTAGTTATAAAAGCAGTTATTTGATAAGTAAAAATATTTCACAATATGACTGTTTTTGCTGTATTGTGGATCACATAAATGCAGGCTTGGTGTGCAAGAGTGTCTTCTTTATAAAAACATTAAAGAAGTATTGTATACACATATAAAACAGTTATTTCTGGTCCTTGAATCTGATTGGCTGAGAGATGCATACATTGATTAAGTGGGTAAAATTGCATTCAGTCACAGAAGTTTAGAAATTCACTGTGCAAAGTGAACAAAATGGTGTATTGGGAACCTATTTAACCGATGCTTTTTTTTTTTTAATAAACCAAAATGTGGGTATAATAAAAGATGAAATATAGCCTGCATACTTGTTTTTGATTAGGGGACATATATCGTAATAAAAACGGCAACATATTGCCAGAAATCAATATGTCCACTGAGCAGATGAGAAAAAAAGAGAGGGGAAAGCAAGGTGTTGGTGAGACGACATAAAGTCGGAAAGTAAAAACTTTATGGAGGAGACCGACTATTATGAGGAAGATGGAGATGTTAACAGAGTTTGTAGAAGAGGTCAGATGATACAGAAAGAGGGACAGACTGTTGAATATTGATGAGAATGTGATAATGCATGTTGTTTAAGTGCCGTTGAGAAAAAAATAGAAGAAGAGGACTAGCCATTACTTTGGACGGGATACTGTTGGATGAAAGAATTATTTAAATGATGGTAAAAAAAAATCGTAGGCTTTTGGCAGGTTGGCACGTAGCGTCTCTGTCGTTAAATTATTCACAACCATGTTACGGCGAGATGGCCTTCTCTCGCTCATTTTTATAACACCCATGTTCTCTGCTAAAATGCTTTTTTATTAAAAGTTCCTCTTGCCTTGAGCAGAGAGAAGAAATGAAGTGCATGCAAAGGAGGAGTGGGAGAAAGGATGAGTGAGTTTATGGCTTATTTGCCACCGCAATGGCGTGTGTGTCTTAAGGCGATGTCTGTTGCCATCCATACTTGCAGTGATGAATCTTGGGTAGTGTAGTTTTGATGGATGAGTCCCATCATTTCTTTACCAGGGTCACGGTGAAGGGCACGACCATTTGTCCAAGTGCTGAAAGCCACTTACTGCCAGCACTCGAAGAATCTGCTTTTTCAATAAAAACACTTGTGCTTTATCCTTCATCCCCCACTTCACACTCAGATCTTTAATTTTTGTGGGCAAAAGTGAGCCTAAGTGAGCATGGGGATGAAAAGTAAACCTTTTCATGTTATTTTAACCAATCTTCAATCTTCAAAAACCGAGAAACAAAAAATGCAATTAAGTGAGAGCATTTTATTCTTCGCCTTCCCTATGGTAAACATTCCTGTTTGGATCAATTAGCCACACGTTAATGAGCAAAGAGGGTTTCGTCTCAATATCTTGCCATTGTTCGTTTGTGTTTTTTAATTAATGGGTTTTGAAGTAAAAAATCATAAAAGTTTTAATTGTTTTCTTGTTTTATATTTAGGATGAGAAGATCAGAGTGTTAATTATAAAAATGGCTTTAAAGAGTGAGGGATTTAGAGTTTTAATTAAAGATGAATTTATTAGGACTCGCGTAACTGTTGGTGTACATGTGACACAATTGTCCTTCCACTCACTTCCTCTTACCTCTCTTTAACTTTCTCCTTCCATTGGCCCTCCCTGACTGTCGCTTCTGTCATGTTATGTTGTGTAGTGGATATAGGCGTCGGATTAGCACGCGGGAGCTGAGGAACGGAAAGGGCGGAGGGTTCAGTCACTCAACAGGATTGCAGAGATTGAATTAGTGAGCTTAGAAGCAGTGGAGTTTCACGAGAAGTATAGCGTCGCCGTTCTCCTTTCTGCCTCCAGCGCTCTCTCTGCCTGCACCTCCTGCGGTTTCCCCCACTGTCATTTCCTTCATAGATCTCTGACTTTCCTCCTTCTCACTTTTCACTTCTTCTCAGCCAAAAATGAAAATTCTGTCATCGTTTACACACTCTCGTGAATTTCGAAACCTGGACGACTTTTACTTTGGTGTTGTATTAACACAAAAGAGTTATTTACAGCAGGATGTCAAGCTGCTCTTTACCATACAAGCAAGATTTTCACGTTTTTCTGAATAAAGTCTGTTCCTTACACAAAACTACTTTCATGGTGCTTTTGAACTGTTTTTGACCTTTTAATAGCCTGATAGCCCTGAATATATACTCTGTGTACCCTAAATACACTCCAGAATTAAAATTTCCTGGTAATTTACTTACTGCTATTGTGTTTATGTTTTTCTTTCTTCAGTCGAAAAGAAATTATGTTTTCTGAGGAAAACATTTCAGGTTTTTTCGCCATATAATAGACTATATTGCTGTTTTACCTTTTTTTTTAAGGGTGTTTGATCTTCTTTGCATGTTCACTTTGCAAAGAATGGGTCGGAACTTCTGCGATGTAGGATGATTTTAAAATGATTTTTGAAGTTGAGGGAGAAAATACGATTGGAGTCATCATAAGTCGTAGATGCTATTTATACAATCACAAACTGCGATAAATAGCGTATTATGAAAATGATCATCATCCAATTTCATTGTAGGACATGGAAGAGAGCAGCCTGAACCTTCTTCTGTTTCCATTTGTGCTTATTTTGGAATGACATGACGCTGAAAAAATAAATTATCCCTTTAACTTCTCTCTACCGTGCTGCTCTTTCAGTCTCTGTGATGTATCTGCTGCCGCCTGGTTTCTGCCACACTGCCTCAGTCTCTTTCTATCCACTCATTTTCTTCCGGAGAAGCTTTTTGTAGCTGTGGTAAATTAGGCTGAAGTGATTAGCTCATTTTGATTACAGTGCTTTGCTTATTTTGTTGGCAGATGCCCTTAGCCATGGAGATGTTTTGTAGGTTACATCTTTACACGTGCCCTGCTTGCACAGCTGGGGATTTCACCAGAGAAATTCAGGTTAATTGCTCAGATCACAGATCTGCATCTCCAGCGTGAGCCTAATACTGACTTCTCCCCTTACTAGCCAGAAAGTTTTTTTTTCCTTTCGCAATTAGTTTTTGTTATCTTATTTGCGTTGTTTTCCCATTTTTGGCTTGATTATATGTTTATATACTTTTTTCACCTTGTTTCGAATATAATGAGCTGAAAACTGCTGTTTATCTTCGTTGTGATTAATTATGTCTTATAGTTATATTCCTAATGCTAATAGGGGTCATTTATAATGATCTCCCAGAGTCTAATGCAGTGATTATATAAAAGCAGACTGGGGCTAGTTGTCACACGTTTTATTCTAGGGGATATTTCTTGTAAAAAAGTATTTTTAACACAAGGTCGAATTGAACATATCTACTGTTTTTAAAATATACCGTTTTATTCAACACACATTGACCGTTTGTGACAACATGCCCCAATAGAGATACTATGTTTTTACACTACATGAAGGTAAGTTGTCACAATGGAACCTATGATTTAATAGGCTTTTCAACTAAGAATAAACCTTAAAATGGTTATGAAAACTAAAATAATTAATTGAACAGCAAAAAAGTAAAAGGCCCAACACATGCCCTAACAGCTGTAGATTTGGGTGTAAAAACTGTTCTCACTGAATTGGGTTTTGAACTTGGTGTTCAAAAACCGACCTGCAAATATAAAACATGTATTTGTGTAATTAAACGTTCATCTCAAAGTCTTTTAATTATATTATTGTCTCTGTGACAGCTTGCCCTGGTCGCAAGTACTCAGTAGAGGCCCTAAACAGTCTGGTAGGGCCCCTCACAGTTCATAATGTAAACCGCTCACAGTTTTAGTTACACTCTCAATAGCATTTAAAGTGGCTGTTCGGCTCCTTCATCCCGTGCATGTCCTTACAGCTCCGGTCTGACAAGTATTTGGGGAGCAGACTCTCTACTTGCACGACTCCCGATGCAATACGGTGCAATATCTTTCTCATATTATTTTATTCCTGCCACATCTTTATTTTACAGCAGGAACAGAAGGTTGTGTGTGTCTGTACAAGCAGCATGGGGGAGCTTGAGAAGAGAAATTGTTCTGAATTGTAGTTCGTAGCTGCTGTTTTTCTTCGAATTCTTGGGTGACGGAAAGCGAGTTGCGTTTAATCCCCGGACCGCTGAGAATGGAAGGATCGCGTGAGCGCCAAGGTAAATGAGCTGGCCTCACGTTTTTCTCTCTCTTTCATCTGCTAACGCTGTCTGTTTTCTTTGGAATGACAGTGAAAAGGGGGGATTACGTCTTATCAGCTGCCAGTCTCTCATCTCATCTCTCTATCTTTTTTTTTTTTACTTCGCTTCGTCGCCTGCCACGTTCTTGCTCTCCTTATCTGTTTATCCTTAAACCTCTAATCTTCATCTTCTTTCTCCTGCTCGTAGCATTAATGTCTTTTCTTACTCCAATCTTGATTTCTTTTTATTTCGTCCTCTCTTTTACTTTCTTTCTGACTTTCTCCTGAACCGTTCTATACATCTCATGGCTCCCATCTCTCTGTCTTTGGTTTTCTCGATCTCTTTTTCTGTCTGTTTCCATCTGTGTACCTGCTGCTGAGCACATTGTGTATTCATTCAGCATAGGCATTTGTAAAAGAAATGTCTGCGCACATCAAAGTCGCTGTCTGTCGCCTCTGTACCTTCAATCCAGCCCACAATGGTAAACTCAAGAAAAATGTACAGAGAGAAGAAAGTACAGCGATATGATAGCTTTCCTGGGATATAGGCCAGGTATGTTACTTATTGAAGTCCCTTTAGTGGGATTGTGTGGATTGGATAGTCTTAAAAAAGGATGTGGAACTTCAGAGTTTTTGCCAGCATTTGAGTTCTTGTCAAAATCGGTTTGTTGTTTCTTTGTAGAAACATTGACATTTTTCAGATTTCCAATTAAGGAGAGATCAGCTTCCAACTGATTTTGTTTCAAAAGTTTTGTCATTGCAGTTTGGTGTAATTTGTGGCAATTTCTGGTGTAATTTGTAAAGTTTTGCAAGTATTGTGCAAGACAGGGTTTAGGAAGCAAATTCAATCTAAACGGGCAGTTTATTTAAAAAATATTATATTTTACAATGATTTTATGTGTGTGAAGTTACTATTAATAAAAAAACAACTTTCAGTATATATGAATATGTATTACAAAACAGTGATTAAAGGGATAGTATACCCAAAAATGTAAATAACTTAATATCAAGCCATAGGTGTATATTCTTCTTTCAGACGAATACAATTAGAGTTATATTAAAAATGTCCTGGCTCTTTCAAGCATTATAATGGCAGTGAATGGCTGTTGAATTTTTTAAAAGTATAGTTAACACAAAAATGAAAATTGAACCATCATTTACTCACCCTCCAGGCATCCTAGGTGTATATGACTTCCTTCTTTCAGATGAATCTAATCAGAGTTGTATTAAAAATTATCCTGGCTCTTCCAAGCTTTAGAGTGGCATAGGTGGGTGTTTCTCTTCATCAGTCTAAAACAGGGATGTCAAACTCCGGTCCTGGAGGGCTGCAGCCCGGCAGAGTTTAGATGCAACCCTAATTAAACACACCTGATCCAACTAATCAAGTCCTTCAGGCTGAAAACTGCATAGTATGTGAGTTGAAGCAAGGTTGGAATAAAACTCTGCAGGGCTGTGGCCCTCCAGGAACTGAGTTTGACAGCCCTGGTCTAAAACAAGTCCACTAAAGTGCATCCATCCATAATAGAAAGTGCCCCACACGGCTCTGGGGGGTGAATAAAGGCCTCCTGTAGCAAATCGACACCTTTTTGTAAGAAAAATATCCATTATTAAAACGTAATAATCACTTTAATCTAACTTGCACCAACTGGTCGTATACGTAAGCAGCTCCGGGTGGATGACGTAGGATGTTGGCATTGCTCATGCGTTGGTGAGTCTCGCACAAACCAGCATTTGTTTACAGGAACAATAGAAGCAAAGTTTCCTTACTTTAACAAAGAAAAATGAAATCCTTTGACATTTTTCTTTACAAACACTTGTTCTGAACTTCTAATTCATGACTCATGCTGTGTTTACCTATCTCCACGGCACGTTTACGTTCATCAGTTCTGAGTTGTGTATGCGCAACGCCGATGCCTTACGTCATCCGCCCGGAGCTGCTTCTGTGTACGACCAGTTGGTGCAAGCTAGATTAAAGTGATTCTTACATTTTAAATATGGGTATTTTTCATACAAAAATGCATTGATTTGCTACAGGAGGCCTTTGTTGACCCCCCAGAGCCGTGTGAGGCACTTTTTATTATGGATGGATGCATTTTATTGGACTTGGTTTGGACTGATGAAGAGAAACACCCATCTACGCCAGGAGTGCCAGGATAATTTTTAATAAAACTCAGATTGGATTCGTCTGAAAGAAGGAAGTCATCACCTAGGATGCCTGGAGGGTGAGTAAACCCTACCCCTTTAAGTACAATAAAGTGCATCCATCCATCATAAAAAGTGCTCCACACGGCTCCGGGGGTTATTAAAGCCCTTCAGAAGCTAATCAATGCATTTGTGTAAGAAAAAATACCCATAATTAAAGCTGTATGAATGGTAATATCTAGCTTTCACTAACTGTTGTACACGTTCACGAGAGAGTGACATTCCAGCAGATGACGTAGATCATAGGCGAATCCTAGTACTTTTTATGAAGGACAAATGCACTTTATTGGATTCAAAAAAGCAACAGCCATTCACTGCCATTATAAAGCTTGGAAGAGCAAGGACATTTTTTAAAATATAACTCTGATTGTATTTGTCTGAAAGAAGGAAGTCATGGCTTGAGGGTGAGTAATTCATGGGGTAATTTCAATTTTTGGATGAACTATCCCTTTAACTAAATATTTTGTTATAATAAAAATCAAAAGTATATACAAAGTCTGGAGAAGATTGTTTAATTTTGTGTATTTGAGATGCATACAGTATCTTGCATTCAGTGCTAGCTGAAATTAGCTATAGAAAGAGAAGTTTCAGTCATTTTATTCCATAAATGTTTATTTGAATGCTTTACCTTGGAATTTCGGAATTAAATTTTCACTTTATTCAAAACAGACTGTTTCAAAGCAGCTTTAGTAATAAACCAACAATGCTGTCAATGCTGGAAAATGTTTCAATTAGGAAACAATAAATGCAGTTATAATTACTTACAGTATAGTGTCATTACTCACCTTAGTTCAGTTGGCTTATTCTAAGCTCTCATTCACTAGTGTCAAGTGCAGTTGTCAAGTACACCGTGTAGTTAACTGAATATTGATTGAATGTGTATTAAACACAGCACACATTTAAACATGAGAATGTGTTGGAAATGTTCATGGCGTTTGTTTTTTTATGAGTCCACAGGGCCAAAAGTACATTATAGTTGAAGAAACACCCTCATATGTCCTTGCATTATGATTGACAGGTTAAGATTAACATACTTCTTCAGAACTTTTGTCTCGAGGTAAGGGCAAAAAGAGGTAGAGAAAGAAAAAAAGTAAAAGTCTGAGCACAATGTGCATGTTTCAAGGAGAGAAAGATCTCTGATCTGAGTGAGAACCTGGAAAGGTGAAGAAAGAGCCGAGACCAAAGGGATAAAGGTTTGAAAAAGTACAAATGAGGGAGGGAGAGGAAAGTTAGATGGCGAGAGAGAGAAAGAAGTACAGAGCTGGATAGAAGGGAAAGGAAGGGTGTGAGAGATTGATGAGAGAGAGTGAGAAACTAATTCTCACTTCACTCTGGGCTGGAAGATTAAGGAAGATTAGAGAGATAGAGCGAGGGCGGGAGAGATGGAGTGATAACTTTTACTGCGTGCCATAGAGAGAGATCTTTGAATGGCTAATACCCCGAGAGAGGGAGAGATGGAATATACGGGTGATAAAGAAATGGAAGGATGGATCTAGAGAAGTAAAGAAAAGCTGACTCCAAAGACTCTTAATGGCAGCGCTGTACTAAAAAGAAGTGATACCCTATTCGCTATAATGCCCTTATTGATATGCGGATAGAGAGAGAAGGGCCTAAACAAAGCTCTCATGCAGCCTATCCAAAAGCTACAGCCGTAAGCCTGCCGAATACCTGTCCGAGCGGCCGAAAGCACGCACATTAAAATTAAAGGGTGGGGGAAAACATCAAAAGGAACTGCAGAGTCAATCCATTATGCAGGATTATCGGGTAAGCTTCTCCACAGTAATGGATGTGGCTTTATAAACAAGAAAAAGCGAAGGAAGGCTAAACAAAGCCTGGGGATTTCAGGAAAACAGGACGTGATCTCTGTGCTCCCAAGGTGGGGAATCTCCTCATCAAAGAGCAGCTCTTAGTTGTGCAGTACATGGTACGTGTCCCACCACGTGACCGCCGACTGCTCCATATCTCTTATCAACCGCTGGCCTTTGTTCTTGAGAGCGACCTTGAGTGGTCAGAAATAGTCGTTCTAGGCTGGGAGGAAATGAGAAAACGATGAGGAGGAGGACACTGTCTGGACGTCGACGGCAGAGTTACTACCTCTCGCTGAAGCCGAGCCAGACGACGCAAAGATGACTGCTGGAAAACGACCCTGAAATACAACCGAGCACAAAGCGGCGCTAACTAAGGCTGCCGTGGTATCGCTAAACCCCGATGCTGAATTACTGTCGTTGGAAAGTATATCAGCGTAACTTGCACAGCAGAGCTCGACATAAAAATGAATCTATCCTCTACAAAACCCCATACAACCGCTACTCGGCTCGCATACAGGCCTTTAAATCTCTATCAAAATAACTCAATAAAAACGCTACGCTAACCGAAGAAACAGAACGCCACTTTATAGAGCCGTACGCTCGGGTTTTGCAGCGCAACATCAAGCAAATGCGTGTCAGCTCGACCCAAAGAAAAAAAAGAGAGAACAAGACAAGCTCTGCACACAATGTATTATGTGTGTCCCCAAATAAAACTACTAAAGATGTAAAAGCATCCAAATAAAACCAGCAGGCTATTAGAGTGACTCATAACATAGTTCACCGCAAAGTACATCAGCAATAACACACAGCCCGCCCAAACCTGCCCCGAGGCTCAGTACACGTAAATTAATACATCAAAATATAGCCACAACGAGCGAGTCAGATCATTCCACAAACTTACGTCTGTACAAACAAATCAAAAGAGCTTTTACCTTCAAAAGAGCTTTTACTTAAATGTGGGGCTATTGATTGTATGTGCTGTTTTATTAATCAAAAATCTTTTTTAGTTTTTTTCCTATTATGTTTCTTTCTCTGCTTTTCTGTGTCCTCTGGTCCCTTTGGAAAAATGACTGCTTATGGAATTGAATTTGGTTGATTAAAGCTGGTGTTTTTGTCTACATCTGTAAAAAAAAAAAATCAGTTTACTTGAGAAGTGAAACTGCATAAGATAAAAATTTCCTGATGATTTACTCACCCCCATGTCATCCAAAGTTCATGGCTTTCTTTTTTTTTCTTTTCTTTTTCTATTTTTCTCCGTATAGAGGACTTCAATGGGGATCAATGGGTTTAAGGTCCGAATTGTAGTTTCAATGCAGCTTCAAAGGGCTCTACACAATCGCAGCCAAGGAATAAGGGTCTTATCTAGCAAAACGATCTGCCATTTTGTAAAAAAAATAAAAAATTATATACTTTTAAACCACAAATGCTCGACTTGCACTAGCTCCGTGACTTCATGTATTATGTAATCATGTGCAGTTAGCTATTTGTCTGTGTACTCTGGGTTCAGACAGGTTGGGTAGGGCAAAAAACTCTGTTTGACTTTCTTTGCACGTTCACTTTGTAAACACTGGGTCGGTACTTCCGCCTAAGTCAGGCTTGACCTTTCCAATGTGAATGCGTAATGCGTGAAGTCAAGCTAGTTCGAGATGAGCATTTGTGGTTAAACAGTACAGCTGAGGTCCTCCCCTATTCAGAATCTGCAAAATGTTAATTATTTTACCAAAATAAAAGGGATCATACAAAATGCTCATTATTGTTTATTTAGTACTGACTTGAAGATATTTCACATAAAAGATGTTTACATGTAGTACACAAGATAAAATAATAGCTGAATTTATAAAAATGACCCTGTTCAAAAGTTTACATTCCCTTGATTCTTAATACTGTGTTGTTACCTGAATGATCCACAGCTGTGTTTTTTTGTTTAGTGATAGGTGTTCATGAGTCCCAAGTTTGTCCTGAACAGTTAAACTGCCCACTGTTCTTCAGAAAAATCCTTTAGGTCCCACAAATGTTTTGGTTTTCCAGAATTTTTGTGTATTTGAACCCTTTCCAACAATGACTGTGATTATAAGATCCATTTTTTCACACTGAGGACAACTGAGGGACTCATATGCGTGGGGTTGAAAACTTTTAAACTTTTAAACTTTTCCCCAGAAGACAAAATGAGTTAACATTTACCCTGATCTTTAAATTCAAAAGTTTTCACCCCCCGGCTCTTAATGCATAGTTTTTCCTTGTGGAGCATCAGTGAGCGTTTGAACATTCTGTAATAGTTGCATATGAGTCCCTCAGTTGTTCTCAGTGTGAAAAGATGGATCTCAAAATCATACAGTCATTGTTGGAAAGGGTTCAAAAACAAACATCCTGGAAAACCAAAGAATTTGTGGGACCTGAAGGATTTTTCTGAAAACAGCTGTGGACCATTCAGGTAAGAACATAGTATTAAGAATCAAGGGGATGTAAACTTTTGAACGGGTCATTTTTATAAATTCAACTATTATTTTCTCTTATGGACTACATGTAAACATCTTTTATGTGATGTGAAATATCTTATTCAGGTCAGTACTAACTAAACAATAACATACATTTTGTATGATCCTTTTTATTTTGTTAAAATAACATTTTGCAAATTCTGAAAGGGGGATGTAAACTTTTGACTGTATATACATTTTTTTATTTTTTTTTGAAAACAGCTGATCATTTTGCTAGATAAGACCTTTATTCTTTGGCTGGGATCGTGTAGAGCCCTTTGAAGCTGCATTAAAACTGCAATTTTGACCTTCAACCCCATGACTCCCACTGAAGTCCGCTATATGGAGAAAAAACCTGGAATGTTTTCCTCAAAAACCTTCATTTCTTTTCGACTGAAGAAGGAAAGACACAAACATCTTGGATGACATAGGGCTGAGTAAATAATCAGCACATTTTTTTCTGTAATTGAGCTAATGCTTGAAGTTTTGGCAATATACAGTTAAATATACTGTTGAATTAGTAATCTTTTTCTTATCCTGTTTGACATTTGTTTGCATAAATTAGTGAGGTTAATGCTTAGGGCAAGAAAAACTGTTTGCTAGTGGCAAAAAGATATAAGTCATGTTATCCTACAAAATTTAGCTTACACTACATTAGTCTTGTTTTAAGGATGTTAGATAAAACAAGACAAAAATACTGATTAAGATTTTTTGGAGCGTTGCTTACAAGAACGTACCTTCTGAAAATGACCCATATACAGAAAATAACAAAACAGCACATGTGTTTGAGATTGGGGCAAAGTCATTAGAATTACAAAAATAACTGTCAACAGCTTGCTAAAGCGCAAGAGCACCAGTGAGAATGAAAGTCACCCGTACAGGGAGATATATGCTAATGAGGCAGGCGCGCTGTGACTCCAACCAAGGGGATTAAAAAGCGAAAGCAGATGAGTTTTACAGTCCTGCATACTTCTGCTTTTCTTTGCTGCACTGTGTGCCTAGTGTTTTGTGGAGTATAGAGAGTGCCTCTGTAGCAATTGTGTGTTTCATGAATGTGTAACATAATCCTTGCGTTTTCGCTTGTCATATATCACCGCATAGCTTGTGTAAGCTTTTGTGCAGGTACAAAGGCCCATGTACATCAGCAACCACCAGTATGACACATCATGAAGCTACACTTTCCCTTTTAACGAGTCTAATTCACTCTGTTATTGAGCGTATTACTCTGAAATTCCACATCTTGCATAACTTGACAGTTGAATGGAAGCTTTTAAAGGAACTAAAGAGGCGTTTCGGCTCAGACTTTTAGCTTGAACATCTGATGCAAAGACAGCAGATATTCAGGAGCTTGCACTCTACTGTAGCTGACACTGCAGGATTGTCAACACGCAAGTATGCTAACATTCCATTTCGGAGAGCGTTAGCGCTACCCTAGAGGTCCGCGTGAGACTGATTTTGCCTTCCCGCTCCTGTGACTTTCATTCCACACACACCCGCTCTCAATTTTTTTTACTCGGTGTCCATCCGTTCCGGACGTATAATGGTTTTCTTCCCACCTTCCCGCTCCAGCACTGTTTAGGTTTTGTCCCCATAAACTTGCATTTTTCTTTTTTGATTACTTTCCCCCCAGGTATCAGAAAGCTGTAAATTTTTCTTAATAATGGCATAAAAACTAATGGCATGTAGGCATTTTTACTGCTGCGTTTTTGTCTTCAACTACCATAAACACAAAATGGCTCCCTCTCAGGTTTACATTTCCATAGCAAGGATGGTAGGTAAACAGAAGTTGGAAATGTGATTCAAACAATATTTCTGGAAATTTAATCTATTTGAATAGCCATTTGTATACCATGTGTTGTTTGACACAAAACACACTCTTGCAGGTGTTGGCTAGTGTTGTTATTGTTAACTAAATCTAAAACTTTTTGTTTATTGAAATAAAGCTGTAAGCAGATAAAATTCTATATTAAATGAAAAAATGTACACGTAAAAATGAAAGAAATGTTGAAATGTTTAACGATTAGAGATGTTGCTTTGACAACTAAATTAAGTTGAATTAAAATAAATAAATAAATAACTTACTAAATAAATAAATTTGACATAAATTAAAATAAAAAGCTAATAAAAACGACAAACTCTTTTGGAAGGGCCATTGTTGTTATTGTTAATTAAGTCTAAAACATAATTTTTGTTAATTGAAATAAAGATGAAATCAGATAAAATTCTATATTAAATGAAGCTTAAATGAAAGATACGAAATGTTTTACGTTTAACTAAAACAAAAATTGAAAAAAAAAAAAAGAAATAAAAAGCTAAAAATGGCCAAAAGCACTTTACAAAATAAAAAAATAAATAGATAAATAAATAAATTGAAATAAAAAGCTAATAAAAATGACAAACACTCTTTTGAAATGGCTGTTGTTATTGTTAATTAAGTCTAAAACATCAGTTTTGTTAATTGAAATAAAGCTGAAATCAGATAAAATCCTATATTAAATGAAATTTAAATGAAAGATGAGAAATGTTTTAAAATGTTATGTTTAATTTAAAACAAAAATTGCAAAAAAAGAGAAAAAGAAAAAAAAGAAGCTAAAAACATTGCCTAAAGCACAAAATAAAAATAAATAAATAAAAATTAACAAAAAATAAAAATAAATAAATAATAACAAAATTTCTTTTATATATATATATATATATATATATATATATATATATAGTACTATAATAGTATATAAATAGTACTAAAATAACACTAGACTGTAAACAGTAAAATGAGGGTGCAATTTCTGCATAATATCATTGCAGAAAATTACTAGTATATTTTTAGTTTTTAATAATTTAGTTAGTGGTGTGGTGAAGAATTTTTTTAAAGGAGTCATCGGATGCAAAGTTGTTAGCAGTGTATGTACAAATCTACCCTATAGTGATAAAAATCCATGCAGTGGTTTTTAATTAATCTGTAAAAATAATATCCCCTTTTTCAAATCAAGCCATTCTCAGATGCCTGTCATTGTGATGTCACACCGACAAAGGCCACTCCCACGATAGTTGATTGACATGAGCGTCTTACCTCAGATCAGCTGTAACAGTCCAACCTTCATTGTTTCGATGCCGGAGCAGGGATGTAAGTTAGACAAAAATATCTCCCACTGAGCGATTGAGGTGTTGTGTTGCTGGATGTAATAATGAATATTGTGGTCGTCACATCGTGTCGTACTCCCGACATCTGAGATGCAGTAGATTACATTTGTTTGTGAAAGGAATGCTCCTCCCGATCTACATAAATGCATCTATGTTCGTGCAAATCATTCGTGATCCAGCTTCACTTACAGCAGAAGTGAGTATAAGGGGTTTTTTAATGAATCTCTGCAATCACCTTTCCTAATAACGTGCTAGTTAGCAAGTTTCACGGCTAAATGCGCTAAATGCGGCTAAAGTTAAGAATCTCTCCGAGCACAGCTCGTCACTCCACAGAGAGAAGAGAGGGGCGGGGTGAGCAGAGATCATTTGCATTTAAAGGAACAATCCCTCAGAATGGGATGATTTTTGCAGAGCTCATTTTGACAAGGTAAAAAGGGTGTTTTTTTACACAACCATTGAGAATTTTTAACCAAAATATATTATAGACTTTTCATTAAGACCCTAAAGAATCATATCAACTTGTGGAAAATGGGCATCCGATGACCCCTTTAACACTTGGCATGATGATTTGCATGAAGAATCACTGAATCATTTTCCATCTAAGTGGGTGTTCGAAACTGATTCATTCAAATGTGTTGGGTTTCCCAACACCGCATAGCTGAGAAACTGTTTTTCATATACATTACTAAAAAAAGTCGCTTTATTTTTTTCAAACTTCCAATTTATTCATAGACTTCTGTTCAGACAGCCCGCTCCAGCCACAAGTCGAACAACAAATATAATCATCCAACCTGCCACACAGGAGCTGCTGGTTTGTGGGGCCAAGGTGGGTTAGCAATATAGTCACAGAAGTGCCTCAGGCATCTCACAAAACCCAAAAACAAACTTAAAGCCTTATTTTTTTAGCACCCTCCAACACTAGCATTCACCTAGTACTGCTCTGAGCTTGTTAGCTTGATCAGTACCTCCAGCCATAGCAAATCCCTAAAGCCTAGAACTAAGCAACGGTAGATCTAATGACAGAGCGAAAAACCGCTCTAGGCTACAGAACTCTTCACAAGTAAATTGTGATATAGTAAAAAAGGGAGTGAAACGGTAGTATTTGGGTTCACGTAAGATGTCAGTTCTGAGCGTTGATAGCAGGGCTGTCCAGCAGACGCCTTGAACAAAGCCAATCGATCTGTGTTTGCTGAAGTTCACTTTATCATCAGTCAGCTAGAGGATGTGCCCTGTGGAGCTACTGTACTGTAGACGTTTCAGAACTATAGGCAACAGTGGAAGCGTTTATTGTTGAATGAACGAATCTGAGCAATTTTTAAAAGGCGTAAGGTGAAAGATCTTGGCTGCTGATCAGAAATGTATAGGTTCAAACCTCGTAAGCATTGATCAATGGGTCGCGCCCTTGAGCAAGACATTTTACCCCAAGTCGCGCCACAGGGGCCTTTCCATAATAAGCGGATTGTAAATTGCTCTGGTTGAAACCATCAGCTTAATGATAAATGAGTAGTAATTAGTAAAATGAGCTATTAAGGGTCATTATTCTCATTCAGGCTTTGTGACAAAGGCATTGTCTTTTTCTTATGGATTGTGGTGTTTGAAATGTTAACATTTCTTGGTTAACCCGAGGCTGTTCGGATGTTTTCAACTTCAGATGTCTTCTGCCTGTCCAGCTGAGCTTCTTCAGGAACGCTTACAGTAAGAGAGGCAGTTTCTGGTCTCTTGGAAAGTACTTTTGAGTGGAGAGAAATAAACAGAACGAAGGCTCTTTAATCTGTTGAAGCAGTTTTATATCCCGTCAAGAGGCTATGTCAAGTATTTTATTAGAGACAGGCGTGTGTGAGACTACAGCCTTTCATATTTAAATTGGTTTGTCAATTTAACATTTTAATTAAGTGAGAATAAAAAAAATAATAAATAAATACCACCAGAGCAATTGAATTTTAAGTGCCATATTCATGTTTTTGCAAGTCTCACCTGCTACTACAAGCAAGCCACATATGTAAAGACCATTCAAAGGTTTAAAGGAGTAGATCACTTCCAGATCAAAAATTTACAGATAATGTACTCACCCCGTTGTCATCCAGGATGTTTATGTCTTTTTTTCTTCAGTCGTAAAGAAATTGTCTTTTAAGGAAAATAGGAAATATCTCCATATAGTGGACTTCTGTGGTTCCAAAATGCAGTTTCAGTGCAGCTTCAAAGGGCTCTAAACGATCCCAGCTGAGGAATAAGGGTCTTATCTAGTAAAGCAATCTGACATTTTCTTAAAAAAAAAAAAAAAAAAAAAAGTATATACTTTTTAACCTCAAATGCTCGTCTTGTCTAGCTCTGCTATGCACTTGTGAATTCTGTGCAGTCCCGTTCAAGACAGGGTAGGTTGAAAAACTCCCATCTCATTTTCTCCTCCAACTTTAAAGATCCCTAAAACATCTTAAACAAGCCTCAGCTGGTTTGCTAATCTTAACTGGTCTCCAAGCTCATCAGAATGATCTGAAGGATGGATTTAGAGGAGTTTTGGACATTTTTCAGCTGGCTTGCTTGGGAAATGAGTCCAGCTAGACTAGTTGAAGACGTTGAAGACATCTTGTCAAGGCTGGGAGATCAGATTAAACCATTTTAAACTGGTTTAACCTGTGTTTTTCTTCTTCTAAAGCCATTTTTTACTATTTTAACACATTCTCATCATAATTCATATTCACAGTGTTTCCCCTACCATTATATTAGGGGGGCCCGCCGCCCCCCTTTTAGGTCATGTGAACTTTATTTTCTATATAGCGCCAGATCACAACAGACGTCATTTAAGGTTACCTTTCCTATAGGACAGGTCTATACCTTGTTCTTTTATTTAAAAAAAAATGAAATAGTCTTGTGTTATTTATCTTCTTTACACAACGGCATGTCATTTATGTCTCTAACATTACGCGTCTACAGCTTTTTTTGTGGAGTCCATTCATAATATCGGAATTTACTCTATAGCACGGGATGCCGCAGAATTCGTCAGTTTTTGGTTTAATAAATCAAAAGTAGGTCTCTCACTCAATTCAATTGTACAGTATAATGTAGGTGTTTAAACATTCATATTTCTGGCAAATTTAATTAAACAGTTAAATGCAGAAATTATAATAATAACAGAAATAACAGAAAAACTCTGTTTGTTTGGCAACAAATAAAAAGGTTTAATTTTCATTTCATTAAAAATAAATAAATATTTAATGCCTGTATTTGATTTTCAGAAAAATTAAAACACACAAGAATTTCTGAAAAAAAGGAAAAAGATTGTAGAGCCCTATTTTTAAAAATGTTAAAATTGAGATTTTGCGACTTATTTATGTTTTTGTTATTACACAGAGAGTAATGTACCGAAAAAAGTACAGTACCGTTTGTAATCACCCCCCCCAAGACCTGGAATCCTAGGGGAAACACTGTATTCAGAAATTTTATGTTTTGGGGAACTGGTGGCTAATTAGTGTGAATTCAAACAATCTCATTCATACATTTCCATACTATATGAAGCCTCACTGATGGTTAGGTGTACGTTTTTCAAAAAATTGTATGTCTTTTTACCTTGTTAAAGCATTACTCAACTTTTAAAATAAAATTTTCCTGATAATTTTCTGTCTTTCTTCAGTTGTAAAGAAATTACGTTTTTTGAGGAAAACATTCCAGGATTTTCTCCATATAGTGGACTTCAATGGTGCTCAAGGGATTGAAGGTTAAAAATGCAGTTTCAGTGCGGCTTCAAAGGGCTCTCCCAGCCAAGGAATAAGGGTCTTATATAGCGAAACGATTGGTTATTTTCTAAAAAAAATTACAGTTCATATACTTTTTTAACCTCAATTTATATACAGGTAGGGTATGTCGATTTTAAAGTTGGAAGAGAAAATGAGATGGGAGTTTTTCAACCTACCCTAACTTTGAATTGAAGTGCACAATGTACGCATTTGTGGTTAAAAAGTGTATAAAAATGACCATCGTTTTGCAAGATAAGACCCTTATTCCTCGGCTGGGATTGTTTAGAGCCCTTTGAAGCTGCATTGAAACTGCATTTTTAACCTTCAATCTGTTGAGCACCATAAGTCCACTATATAAAGAAAAATCCTGGAATGTTTTCTTCAGAAAAACTTAATGTCTTTGCGACTGAAAAAAGAAAGACATGAATATCTTGGATGACACCGGGGTGAGTAAATATGAATGAAGTCTTTGAATTGTCTTCATTTGGGGCTTTTCTTAGCAAATATTGATTTCTTAATTAACCAGCATATCATGTCTATAATTCAATTAAAATGTAATGATTGACATCATTTTGATATGTTTGCCTTATTAACCTTGTGTAAGCATGTAGTGAATCCACAAAAGCATACACATAGAGCTTTTGCTGAGTGGAGAGAGGCGAAGATTGCAGAGGCCGTTCAGGAAAATGTCAGGTGCTGTTCTGAAGGGATCAGATAGCTTTTTGATGTCAAGAGCCACTGAGGCAGAAGAAGAAGAAAGACTCTTGATGGGCATCAGGTGTAATTTCAGCAAATGTTTCCGCACTTTCTGACTCACCAGCAAATCTTCTCTGGCAACTCTCTGTCTGTGAAACACTGGCATACATGAGTTGCTAAAACCGATGACTGAGCAGAAGTTATCATTATAAGATGTAACTAGACAGCTTGAAAGTCCATTTTCCAGTGTATAGTGCAGTGTAAATTGTAACCCTCCTAACCGTTTATCACAAACGACTCTGTTAGAATCATTAAATCATAAGACAAACACAGAGGTGAATGGAAACGGGTTGTGGTAAGTAAATAAAGTAGTTATTTGCCAGTTTACTGGAACTGCAACATAATACTTGGTTAAATCTCAATAGCTGTGCTTCCGTCCTAAGTAGGAACTAAAAACTAAATCGGAAAACATGCGCATAACTATGGAAACACATTTACCGAATAAATTCCTCAGTGCGCATTAGAAAAGTCATTGGACCCACAGTGGCTTCTCCAACTGCAGCAAATGACTGTTTTCTGTGATATTTGGTGAAAATTTATTAGGAAGTTACGATTTTGTTTTCTTTGTCTCCCTGAATGGAAAGAGTGCTTTATCCGCAGATGTTTTATGCAATATTCCAGTTTTGCACATAACTTAAATTTGCAACTTTGGTTGAAAACATGGCTAATGTAAGTGACAAGAAGTTCAAATCAATGAAATACGAATGGTTAACAAAAACAGACCTTGCACACCTTCTATCAGCTTTTTTACAACGCTATCTCACGACAAATTCATATGTATTTCACAAGGTGGCTAATGCGTACAAATTCATACAACCTCACTTGGTTGGTAGGTTTAAGGACGGGGTTAGGGGTGGTGATTCATATGAATTCCTACGAATTTTCCACCTTGTAAACTCCGGACATATTTCACAAAATGTATGGATGCATACGAGTAAGTTTGTACGAATTAGTACAAATTAGCCACCTCAAAATATGTAAGAATTAATGTGAGATTGGTTTTCTTGTTTCATAATGGTTTATTTGGAAATGTTAACATATGAAAGTATTGCACTTGTTGGAAGACAATATTTTCCAAAACTGATATTCCAGTTTTGCGCATGAGTTAAATTCCCAACTTTGGATAGAAACATAGGTAATGTAAGTTACAAGAAAATTCAAATCAATGGTTGACGAATGGTTGACAAAAACAGACCCCGCACATCTTCTATCAGCTTTTTTACAGTGCTATCTTACGACCAATTTGTACGTATTTTTAGGGGTTGGTTTAGGGGCGGGGTTAGGGAGTGGTCATTCATACGAATTCCAGTTTATTAGGAAGTGACGATTTTGTTCTCTTCGTCTCACTGGATCTCGCAACATTCCAGTTTTGTGCTTAACTTAAATTCGCAACTTTGGATGGAAACATATGTAAGTGACAAGAAAATCAAATCAATGACATACAAATGGTTGAGTAAAAATCTAAGGCTCTTACGTCTTCTAACTTTTTTCCAACGCTATCTCATGACCAATTCATATGTATTTTACATGGTGGTTAATTCATAAAAATTCGTACAACCTCACTCTGTACAACTGTACGATTTGTCAAATATTGTACATATTAACATATCTTAAACCATTATGAAAAAAATAACCCAATCTAACAGCAATTCGCACATATTTTTTGAAATTCGTAATTTGTACGAATTCGTACAAACTCGCTTGTGTGAATTCGTACAATTTGTGAAATATTGTATGGATTTTACAAGGTGGCCTACTAATTTCTATGAATTTGCCAGTTATATGTAAGTATTGCACTTGTTGAAAGATAATATTTTACTTTGTTATTTAATGCTAAGAGTAAAATTAATTACAAAAACACATTTATTAAGTGAGAGTTTTGAGATTTATGGAAGTGAGCTGAAGCTCATTGCATAATGACACTTTTATAATAAAAACAATGCAAAATATGTGTTTTTTTTGGCCATTAATATTTAATTAGCAAATTAAATTTCTGAAGGATCGTGTTACACTAAAGACTGGAATAATGGCTACTGAAAATTCATGAATCACATGAATAAATGACATTTTTAAATATATTTACATTGACAATTGCTATTTTAAATTGTAATATTATTTCACATTTAATTATTCCAAACTTGTGATCAGTAGTGTATATATGTCTTGCCATTGGCAAAAGGTTAATTTTAAAGTGCAAATACATCAAATGCCAAAAGGTTTCTTATCTTATCTCTCTTGCTCTGTTTGCTAACCCCACTGCAACTCTTGTAGCCATTTATGAATTATTAAAAGCTCAGTAATGTGTGTGAATACTGATTATGTTATTAATGAGGTGCTTGTGACAGTGGGGTCAGAGGAAGGCCATGTTTGCCATTTTCCCACTGTACTTTTAGCACCCAAGAACCTTCAGCCGTAATCAGATTACCGATGGCAAGATCTCTTCAGTTAGCTTGTGGTGTGGGAGGCAGATTGATTGTCTCTTATAGGCTGTTTTGTAACAGAGGACTCAGAGATTGTTTATCTCTCTCGCTCTTGTCCCGTTTCATCTGCCGATTGCTGAGTTTTCATTTCCTCTCCTTCGCTCACCCCGACGGAAGCGCTCTCAGCGTGCCGAGGTCCCGCGCGGTTTTAAGCCCCTTTTTGTCTTTTGTGTTAAAATGATCCTTTTATATTAATCCTCCAGACGGGAACCACCCTGAAGTGGACTTATCCTCGCCACTTATCGGAACGTGAAAACCATCGAGATTATTCTCCCTCTGTCCTTTTCAATCTACGGTCGTCTTGTTCTTCACCCCTTCCAGCTTGTTTCTCGAATGTCCCGAGAGAGCCGGCATTTTAAAAAACACCGGCCCCCCGTCGACACCCCATGCTGGCGTAGTCACGGCATACTGATCAGCAGTTTAGTAATTTCACCTCAGGTAAAATACAACTGTAAGGACGGATTTTATCCATTTAGATGTAGATAGGTCCTCCTTTTGCAAACAGAATGCCTCGTGCATTATCCCTCTGCGCTTTGGCAGATTTCCCCCCGTTGCTGTGGCTCTCAGATCTCTTGTTTCACACTCAAGCTTTTGTGAGGGAGGGAAGACTGACTCTCTCAAAGTCATTTTTGTACTTCTGTGCCGCTGAAGGTCTCGCAGCGGGGAGCACCTGCAGTCACCATACACTCCGCACAGCATTAGTTTGCCTATATTTGTAGGCGGAGCTTTGTTTGTTCTTCAGGGGCAATAAAGAGGCAAATGCTGGGCTTTGTCTTTTCTTTTTTCCCTTTTGGTCCAGAAGGTTGTTCCCTGGAGCACCACAGCAAGAGAGGCGAAAAACATAACAAAGCTAGTTTTATTTATTTCCTCTGCCATGTGTGGGATAATGTTTCCTAGAGTGCGAGAGCGCTTCTGATCTCGAATCAACTGCGAAATGTGTATTATGAAGAGTAAGTGATTTTTCGAAAACATCATAGAAGCTCTGTAGCAAAACCTAGAGAGCTGCCTTACTGCCTACATACTAACTGAAATACAACTTCAGAAGTGACTGATTTGGAACACTTTACGTAGGCAGCAACTCAACTGGGCATCATACAAACAACACTCTGCAATGCTATAATAAACATGAAACATGCACTGAACAAACCATTTTCTGGGAAAAATGTACTTTAGTTTGGATTTTAAAAAGTAAATGTGGAATAATGTGGTATGTGCCCACACACACACACACACACACACACACACATATATATATATATATATATATATATACACACATACATACATACTACCACTCTGAAGTAAAAACTGTAGTATTGTGAAATATTAAATAGTACAATTTAACATAATGGTTTTCTATTTTCATTTCTGTTCTAACTTATTCATCAGACATTGCTACAGTCTTCAGTGTCACATGATCCTTCAGAAATCTGCTGATTTATTATCAGTGCTGATTCAAAAATCATCGTCATTTATTATAATTGTTGTTTATTGTGTTGGAAATAGTTGTGCTGCTGTTTGTTTGGAACTTCTGATACATTTTCAGATTTCTTTGATGAATAAAAAGTTCAAAAGAACAGTGTTTACACTAGCGGTCGAATGTTTGAGGTCAGTATGTTTTTTTTTTTTTTTTGAAAGAAATTAATACTTTAAATTGCTAAAATATTCTAGCAAAGACTTATATTGTTACAGAAGATTTCTGTTTGTCAGTTAGAGATTGTTTTTATTGTTTTATTTATGAATACTTATTTCTTTATTTCTTATTTCTTTGCCAACATCTAACGCTTAAAGTTAATCTTTAATAGCACTAATAATTTAATAACACTGTAAATCTTGTCAAAATGTCTAAACGAATAACCATTTCTCGTAATGTGCATAATGGTTTGTACTATTTAAAATATTTTCAGTTTTTAGTGATTTTTTAAATTTATAAATAGCATAAAATGTTTAATATAGGACAAAACATGAAAATAATGTTCTGTTTATTGTTTTTAGCCAGAATAAGACATGCATCACTTTGTCTCTCTCTTTTTTTTTGTCTGCCATCTTGGGTTTATTTTATTAAAATTATTATTTTTTTACTTGTCAGGGTGCATACTATGAAAGCCTGTTTCCACCACTGAATAAAAAAGAAAAAAACTAATTCTGACTTTTTATCTCACAATTCTGACTTTTTCTTCAATTGTGAGTTATGTCTAGCAATTCTGACTGCATGATACAAACTCACAATTATGACTTTCTTCTGATCTGAATTCAATATCAGTCTTTTTTTCCCCTGAAAATCAGACTTTATAACTGGCAACTGCATGTTTGTATCTCACATTTCTTAGAAATAAAGGCAGAATTACGTGAAAAAGTCAGCATTGCAAGATATAAACTCGTATTTGCGAGAAAGTCAGAATTCTGAATTCATTTCTTGCAATTGTGAGTTTATATCACTCAATTCTGAGAAAAGATATGCGAAATAAAAAGTTGCAATAAGTTTGTAAAAAATGTTATTCAGTGGTGGAAACGGGCTTCCATAGCATGCTGAGATTGTCTTACATATGAAAGACACATGTGATGCTGTTTAAAATTCGGTCAAAGTAAGTCTTTAGGAAGAAGTATAATTAAGTTGCCTAGTTTTTGGAACAGCCTCGCGTTGAGAGCCTGTTTATGATGTCTTACACACCCAAAGCACACTAAGCTTTGGAACGGAGTGTATATGTAGCACATTGTCTGCATGAATGTGTTTCTGGCTTTCTGATTGAGAACACTGTTTTGTGGGTAGGTGTTATATGTGTGCGAGTGAGAAATAAACGGCGAGTAAGGAGTATGGAAGAGAATCGTAATTAAAATTTTCAGTCTCGTTAAGTTGGTGACAGCCTTCACTGCACCATGGGTTCCGGCGATCGATGGAAAAGATCTGCCTCCAATACTAACGAACCAAGAGATTTCGAAGCCCTGGGGAGAAGAAAAATTAATTAAAAATATTTATGGCCCCAATTAATCAGTTCACTGAGATACTCTGATTGTCCGTAGGGCGTATGGATGCATGTCGCACGAAGCGAGAGCCAAGTTGCCGTTACGTTCTGCTGTTCAGCACAGATGCACACTCCAGCTTAAGGAACGACTGTTTCCGACACCTTTAGCTGTACACTTTTACCCTGCATTGATTCCCCTAACAGCGTCAGAGAGACCACATAGTGACAGGGGCATTGTGTTTAGTCTCTCACTCACATATGCCGTTCATGTCGAGCAAGGGTACACTCCCACCACAGATGTGACAGTGTCGATATGCTGGTTTACTCTACGCTCTCAGCTGTTACCCTGGTGCCCATGACAATAGAGCAATCCAGCCACCTGCATTTTACACCCCTTGCATGAACATGAGCCATTATTGGATGGGCATAAGCGTAGGCATCATTACACGTCCCCATCACTTTTGGAAATAGATTGCAGCAGAATTTAATTTCAGTAGAAGCATAGTTGTTGCAAGGATAGCAGCAATTTTGTCACATAACTATACTTAATGCTTATTTAATGCTTTACTATTGCTTTTCTGCGTCTATTCTATTCTATTCAGCTGTTAATTGTATTAATATTTACCTGTTTGCTTTCTGTAAAAATGGTTTGGTGTTGCAGTTTGTACTGTATGTACTAGCAAAAACATGGTACTTCAAGCTTGAATGGCTCTAATGGAAATTTTTATTATGGAATTTACATACAGGTGAGGAGGCATGATTAATTGCATCATTTTTTTTTCACGTTACTATCTTTATGATTAATCACACTAACTTAATGCATTAAATGGAACGCAATAAAATAAATGTGTTCCTGTGTCAGGTATTGAATATGTGCATAAATGTTTTTTTTTTAAAAGAAAAACTAACAGTTTAACACAATCTTGTATGCAAACGGAAATGTTACCATGGTGTTCACATAAAATATATATCACAAGTTCATTTAAGCACTTGAATTGGTTGCCAAGAATGATCGTTTTTTCAAGTCATTGTGTGAATTTAGTTTTATGTTGAATTGCCACCTGCCATGCTAATGAATTGTTGATTTAAATAATTTAGTTTCTAATCAAAGTCTTAGAATTGTTTTCAGTTTTGAACTGAAGAAATATTCTATATTAAAATAATTAAGCCTATTCTTATGGTTCATTCAAGTCCTTCAAGTAAGTCTGCAATTACAGTGTCAGGTTTGTTCAAAACTTTGGTTGAAGCAAAACTGCGATTTGCCTTTTAGTGAGTTTTTAATGATTTTTAAAGTTTTATTCAGTTTATGAAGGAGCTTCGTCATTCTGTGTCGACTCAACCAGATGTCCCCTGATCAAATTTTTGATTTTGTTGATATTTTTTCTATCGAAAAACAATATAGTGATGAAATCCAAAATATTAAATGTCACAGATGCATATTTACTGAGTAATCCACTTTTCAGTTCTTTTGATAGAAGGAAACAAGATACTTTTCTAGTTTCAATATTATTTTCTCTTCAGACATTCCTCTTTAAATACAATAAAGTTATCTACATTTGGTTACTGACCAATGAAAATGGGTAAAATTCTAAAATTTGGACAAGGAGTCCCATTGGGGTCCGAATATATATGGGACTGAACCATATAGGGCCTTAAAAATTAAGATTCCTAAAGAACAGTTTATTAATAATGAGAATTTAGAAGGATATTACAATATCTTGAATTCCTTTAGAGTTACAGATATGACAACTTAATAAAAAAAAAAAATATTTATGGCACTCAGACAGGTATGTTCCATGTAGCTGAGCTCATTGAAAAAATAAGATGAGAAAGTACTTAGTTCTTCAGATATATCTCTTTAAAAGAAAAAAATTTCAGCTGTATGTAAAATGACCCACGTTTAGTTTTTGACCACTGAAAATGTGTACAGTACAATTGTCCAGTTTACTCATGGAGGCGCATTGAGATCTCCATATCTCTGGGATTGAACCTTTGAGGGCCTTTAAAATTAAGGATACCAAAAGGAAAGTTTGTTAAGAGCCAGAATCTAAAAGGATATTGGGATATGTTTAATATTTCTTGAGTTACAGGCATGCAAACTTAAGGCAAAAGACACAAAAAGCTTTTTGCTTTTCTGAACTGTCACCATTGGCATACAATGAAACAAAAATTGCTGAAGTCAATAGATTTTACCAATAGACCAACCAATCTCTGTATAAAAAAGAAATAAAGATGCTGCCAGCTTTCTAAAGTCATTTTTACACCTCTGTAATTTGGTTCCAAATCTCAGGTGAAATTTGTCTTTTTGAACCTCCTCTACAAAATAATGGATTACTCAGTGAATATACATCTGTGACATTTAATATATTGGCTTTCATCAGTATTTATGTCTGTCTTTCTAATATTAACAAAATAAAACATTTGAGCCGGGGAAGTTTCAGAAATTTGGTTGATTTGACACGGAATGACCCAGCTATAAATTCAGAATCGTTATTCTATCATAGTTGTACAATACATAGTTGTATAACATGGTGGTGTTTTGTACATGCAACTTAGTTTTATTGTAAATGGAACAAAGAATTCATACATTTTAGCAAATTTACCATTAATACAGATGCTGCATCCAGTGCATCTGAAAAGTTTTCTCATTGAGACACAGTCAACTCAAAAAGTCAAGGAAGAGAAAAGAAAATCACAAGTTTTCTAGAATTCCTACTCATACTTAGTACTTTGTGGTGACGTTCATGTAAGTTCAACGTGTAGATATGATTTTTCCGACATGACTTTAATGGACCATTATTAATATTCATGAGTCATCTCTATGAGCTCACAACCAGCATGTCTTCTTGTTCAGGTACACCATCCCATCCACTTTTAAAACAAAGTGCGATTAGCGTTTAGCACAGCTATTACTTTGCTGACTTTGCTTACTTTACTGCTTAATTCTTCTTCATTCTTCAAGTTGGCAACAGCTTTATTGATTTCTGCCTTGGAAAAGGGCTCTTTGTAGCTTTTTGTAGCCTTTAGAAATTCCTTTTTTTTTGTCACTTGGCTCCATCAGTGAAGCGTAGGCAGAGCTGCATCAAAACACCTCATGAAAAACAAATATCCTGCAAAGTATTGTAATGGATAACCTTTTTTTGCTGAAGTAAGATGTTACTTGTACTTGAACTGTGCGGGTTAATTCAGGGCAGAATTTTAAATCACAAATGAGAGCTTTTCCTCTCCACACTGTCCAGATTTGCACGTATATTTGTATACTGTAGATGGCTGAGTAAATAGGCTGAGCGAAATATGCAAAGGCAATTTGTGCCACTTGTAATTCTCTGTGTGCATATTTTGGGGACTGGAGCATAAAAACGGTTTTATTAAGATACACAGCTTTTAAATGTATCCAGCATGGTTACTTGTCATTTTGCAGACACTTTATTTAAAGTAACGCTGTAATTGGAGGGACAGTCTGCCTGGAGCAGAGGCACTTAAACAAGCTGGTGTTAAGAGCCTTAGTCAGGGGCAGAGCGAGGTTAAGTGTCTCACTCAGGAGCACAACAGTGGTAGAGCAAGAGTGCTGTCACAGAGCCTCTCCAGTGGGACACTCCTTCCTGGAAATAAACCAGTGACCTTTGTGTTAGCAACCTGGAGCTTTGTAGCATTAGACTGCAACTACTTTCCCATCTACTATTAAATTACTATTAAACCAAACCTACTTTATTGGATCATCATCTGAAGTACCTCCAGACATCAAACAGATAATTTGTTTGATGTCTGGAGCTAATTTAGACGATGACCCAAAGTAGGTTTGGTTTTAATATTGACTTCTCAAAAGTAGATATATACAGAAATCCCTAATTATTAAATCTTTATGGATGTTTTCCATATGTAGGTTATAACTGCATTTAACAGTTTAAAAGCTGAAATTAGATTGTTGTTTAATTTCCATTTTGACCAGTTTCCTTGTTTATGTATTCCAAATGTGACCCTGGGACCACAAAACCTCTAAAGTAGCACGGGTATATTTGTAGCAATAGCCAACAATACATTGTAATAGTCAAAATTATCGATTTTTCGATAAAAAATCATTAGGATATTAAGTAAAGATCATGTTCCATTTAGATATTTTGTAAATTTCCTACCATAAATGTATCAAAACTTAATTTTTGATTAGTAATATGCGTTGCTAAGAACTTCATTTGGATTTAAATGTGGTTTTCTCAATACTTTTTTTTGCACCCTCAGATTACAGATTTTCAAAAAGTTGTGTCTTGGCCAAATATTCGATTCTAACAAACCATACATCAATGGAAAGCTTATTTGTTCAGCTTTACATATGAAATCAAATCTTGTTTTCCAAAAACTGGAATTTTTACTGGTTTTGTAGTCCAGTGTCACAAATGTGTTTACATTTAAAGGAAAGGATATGACCTGTAGCCAAGTATGGTGACCCACACTCGAAATTTGTGCTCTGCGTTTAACTCATCCAAGTGCACACACACGGTAGTGAGTAGTGAATAAACACGCACACACACCGTGAACACACTCGGAGCAGTGGGCAGTCATATTGCTATTGCTATCGCTGCGGTGCCCAGGGAGCAGTTGGAGGATCAGTGCCTTACTCAAGGGTCTCACCTCAGTCGTGGTATTGAGGGTGGAGAGAGCACTGGTTATTCACTCCCCATACCTTCTATCCTTGCCGGATCTGGGACTCGAACCCGCAACCAGCCACGGCTGCTGAAGTTACAGAGGATCTTATCTATGTAAAAAAAAACAACAAAACAACAACAACAACAAAAAAAAAAACAGAATTGTTTGTTTACAGTATTTTCAGCATAAATTAATCTTCTTAATTTGACACGTCTGTGTGAAACAATGTTCAGTGAGGGAAAATATTTGAATAAGGCTTGAATATTTGGGAATTGGGAATTGATTGGAATGTGGAAAGTGAAAGTTACATAACAGAAAGGAGTCAAAAATAACCTAATTTTGCTTAAGCAGGTTTTTTAATATTATCTAACAGCTCACGGCAAAGAAAAGTTGTTTCAGAAGAAGCTGCTACATTTAGATTATGGATTACAAAACTATTTTGTTAATCTATACAATGAATTATTCATAATAAGAGCAGTAATGGGGGAGATAATAAATATGGCCTATTTGGATTTCACGTTGACCTTTTAAAAGGGATAGTTTATCCAAAAATGGAAATTCTGTCATTAATTCATTAATTACTCAACCTCATGTCGTTCCAAACCCCTAAGACCTTCATTCATCTTCGGAGCACAAATAAAGATACTTTTGCTGAAATCCAAGATCTTTCTGAAGTAGTTGTTGAATAAAGTTGTAATTTTTGTTTTCTTTGCGCACAAAAAATAGCCTTGTAGCTTCATAACATTACGGTTGAACCACTCTTGACACATGGACTATTTTAACAATGTCCTTACCTTGAACGTTTCAGTTGCAGGGTCAGAAAGCTCTCGGATTTCACCAAAAATATTTTAATTTGTGTTCCGTAATTGAACAAAGGTCTTGTGGGTTTAAAACGACATGAGGGTGAGTAATTACTAACCCTTTGAGCTAACCCTTCAAGTATTTATCCACAACCTTTAAATGTCCATATGTTATACCGGAGTTTGTTTTAGAATTCCCGTTCTGTTTCTTCTTTCTTGTTTATCTTAACACTTTAATTAAGGGCAGATTTCACAAAATGACTTTAAATGTAAAACATATGTACTGCAGCTGTAAAAAACACGGTTCTTAAAAAGACACAGCTGTTGTGTTATGAAAACATGACACATTGCACTTTTATTGTTTTCAGTACTTGCATAACATTCAGTCAACTTCACTACAAATATTCTTACACTCTATTCTGCAGTCTATTAGCTCAAAATTCATCTCTACTGTCCAAATCCAAATCTGCACCCAAGTTATGACCGTCTAGCCATCAATAATAAGTCAGCCAGTGTGAAAAAAGTTCCTATCTAATGAATCTAATCTAAAGAAACTGTCACTGCTGGCAGGAAGATTTCACTGCCTCTGCAATTTTGCCTCTTCGTAGTTTTCAAGCTTGTTAAATTGAGAGCACAACAATCTATCAGCAGTTTCCTATCAACCCTATCTGCATGAATGATTTGTTTGGCGCATATTCATCTGTTGTTTAAGCAAAAACAAATCCATTTTAGTATAACCCTTAACTGCTATGCACCAGCAGACAGCTGTTTAGTTTGTTCATTGTATAAAACTGCTGCTGGGCAGACTTGGAGCCCGTCGTAGCACTGTAATGTGTTTTTTCATTTGTATAATCTTTAAGAATCACCGGTAAGACTCTCGGCTTCAGGTTCATTTAGTTTAGCATCAGTGCAGGTGCCAGACGGCCGTCAATCCCAATGTCACTGCGGAGATTGGCTGATTGATCGAAGCGAGTCAAAGCGCAGAAGGTGAGAGAGGTTAAAGCACAATCGTGATTGACGTGGAGGTAGCCGAAGAAAAGGAGAGAGAAGCAGACGATAGCATATTAAAACAATGCTGTGAAATGGAAAGGGACAGGCAGAGAGAGAGACAGGTGGTGAGTGGGAGGAGGTGACGAAAGAGAAAATATAACATGAACAGAAAAGCTTTTAGGAGACAGGAGGAATATTTGTTCAAGAATGAAGGGTTGTGTGAATAATCAGGAGGGAGAAGGAACGGCGAAGTTTGGGGATCCTGTGAGGATACGCAGCATTCGGTTATACTTCAGTAGGCGTGTTGACAAGACCCAGAGCGCCACTACTGTACTTGTATGTCACAGCATTTACAGCGGACATAACACTCACAACGCATTACTCAGCAATTATCACAGTTGGGCTTCTTGCACTTGGTTAATGTAACCCTCGGTTATCTTATCCATGTTTCCACGGTTCATACTTTATTCATGGTTAGTAATTCGTAGATTTCACACTGTGCGTTTGTTAGTGCGGGGTTAAAGTTCTTATTTGCATATTCATGAGGTGATTAACATTGACTGACAGGATGTGACCTGTTTTAATAACTGCTTGTCTGTCGGTGGGAATGTCATCGTGTCGTTGCTCTGGTTGCCTTGTGTCTGCTGAAAATATAGTCAATAATAAAATAGCTTTATAGATCCTGTTAAAGTTGTGATGAGATGGAAGCAACAACAATATTTCTTCCATGTGAGGATGTAAATTCATTTGAAACGGATTATTTAAAAAATGTATGAATGAATGATTCACAGTAAGATCATTACCATGCATTTAGAAAATAGTGTGAATTTCCATTTCATGTTGACTTTAATATGTGACCACAGACCACAAAACCAGTCATAAGTGTTAATTTTTCTAAACGGAGCTTAATGCGTCACCTGAAAGCTGAATAAATAAGCTTTCAAATGATGTATGGTTTAGGGCAATATTTGGCCGAGATACAACTATTTGAATATATGGAATCTGAGAGTGCAAAAAATCTAAATATTGAGAAAATCACCTTTAAATTTGTCCAAATGAAGTTCTTAATAATGCATATTACTAATCAAAAATTAAGTACTGATATATTTAAAGTAGGATTTTTACAAAATATCTTCATGAAACACGATCTTTACTTAATTTTTCTAATGATTTTTGGCATAAAAGAAAAATCAATAATTTTGACCCATACAATGTATTTTTGGCTATTGCTACAAATATACCCCAGCGACTTAAGACTGGTTTTGTGGTTCAAGGTCACATATGAAACTTCGTTCATCTTCATCTTCGGAATACAAATTGAGATATTTTTGATGAAATCCGAGAGCTTTCTGACCCTGCATAGACAGCAATGCAACTGACACTTTCAAGACCCAGAAAGGTAGTAAGGACATTGTTAAAGTAGTCCATGTGACATCAGTGGTTCAACCGTAATGTTATACTGCTTACTTAATACTTTTTGTGCGCAAAGAAAACAAAAATAACTACTTTATTTAACAGTTTCTACTCTTCCATGTCAGTCTTAAGTCATACTGAGTCCGAAATTTGTTTTTTCATAATTTGTCGTCCTTTCCTTTGCGAAAACACAGAAAGTTGAACCTGATCCAAATTTTTTTATGATTGTTAAAAGTTTTGGAGGCAGTGTGTAAACGTGATTGACACAACATGAGGTTGTATTTATTTTTTAATGTGCAAAAATGTTCTGAAGATGAACGAAGGTCTTACGGGTTTTGGAACGACATTAGGGTGAGTAATTAATGACAGAATTTTAATTTTTGGGTGAACTATCCCTTTAACACATTTGTCATCACTGTTTCCCTCAGACAAGGGTGCATGGAAATTTTTCTGCAACTGTACAAAGCACATGAATATTTAATAAGACAAGTACTGAAGCTGTTCATAATTGGTTGTCTGTTGCTAAACAACTCACCGTGGCATTCTGGCATCACATTTGACGCAATTACTTGAAGTTAAACTTGCCAAATAAGTGGTAATCCTCTTTTAAAATGACAAAATGACAAATGTTGCTTAACCCAGGGTTAAAACTGACCTTTACTTGGCGTTTAAAAAGACATTAACCAAGAGTTAAATGTAGTGTAGAATCCCTGGTGCGTTCGTCTGCAGTTGCAGTAAATCAACAATAGTCTTTATTTGCTGAACGTCTGGAGCATATTGCACATAAAAATGGTTCAAATCACCAGTTATGGTCCGATTGTCTGACTTTATGCAATTTCCAGGGCTCTAACTTATAACACAGTGCTTTTGAGTCAAAGTAGTTCTGTAGTCCACAATTCTTTGTTTTGCAATTATATGTCCCGCAGGGCATCTCCGTGCACATACACAACCCATCATGCAGGGTTATGCAGTTTTACCATTACCATCATTCAACTTACTGTTCATTACTCTTCATAAACACAACTCACACTGCAGTGCCTCATTGTTCATGTCTACCGAAATCAGACAGCCTCATTCAACATCACACTTAAACTGTAAAATTGCACAGTTCCTAATGTATTGTGGTAGAAACAGCTTCATTTCCAGGTAATTGCGAAAATCAACCTGTGAAATGATGCATCACCAACATGGAAGGAGCTTCTATTAGAGAAGTAGATGGCATGCATGAATGCTTGACTGCTTGAGAAGTCTGTCATTCATTCCAGTAAAAAATATACTTAAATGGTTGTTTTTTTTTCCTTTCAGTCCTTAGGACATGCTTGAGTAGATTTTTACCAAAATCAATTTTAACGGATATTTGTCTTGTTTGCTCAAAAAACAAATAAACACTTGAACTGAAACACTTGAACTAGGTCTGAGTGTTGACACAAAAGGGAGTCTCAGAAGAGGTGCTTTACTTTAAAAACCACTACAGTTGATTGCAATAAAACGCACATGGGTCACACCAAAAATGCTATAAAAAATCTAGTTCTCAACTTTTTTTGGACTCAAAGGCTTCTCGTACTTTTCTGGCATACTGTGATGAAGTTGTTCTTTGTAAAACTTTCATTTATTTACAGAACCTAGGACAATGGCATTAAGATTTTAATATGAAATGATTAAAATAATTCAATTCCATAATATTTTTCAGGGTTAAACGCTTTTTATTACCAGTGTACATAACTATTCTAGTCATTTGTGGTAACAGAGATTTACTCACAAATAGTAAGTAGGAAAAATATTTTAAGGCTTGACATAAATAAAAAAAAAATATGTTCATTAGATAACTTTCCATGACTTCCCCAGGCATAGAAATTACTCTTTTAAAGGGACCGTTCACCCAAAAAATAATTATTCCACCCTCATGTCGTTCCAAACCTGTAACAGCATGCATTGTGGTACTATCAGGAACGAGCATTGAAGACTGACATGGTAGAATTGTTGAATAAAGTTTTTAGTTTTTCTTGCACACAAAAAAGTATTCTAGTAGCTTCATAGCATTACGGTTAAACCACTGATGTCACATGGACTATTTTAATGATATCCTTACTACCCTTCTGGGCCTTGAACTTGCGAGTCAGAAAGCTCTCAGATTTAATCAAAAATATCTTAATTTGTGTTCTGAAGATGAACGAAGATCTTACAGGTTTGGAACAACATGAGAGTGGGTAATTTTTGGGTGAACTATGCCTTTAAAATGTCCTCATACATCCAGGTTTTCCAAGACAGTAAAGACCCTGGTTCTTGAATAAAATGGCAGTTGTTAAATAAGAAATATAATGCTAGTTAGCATCTTGATTTTTAGATGTTTTAGCTTATTTTCAAGCTTATTTAGTATTATTTGAAATTACTTTTAGGCCATCTTGTGGCTCCCTTGGAAGTGTTCTAAGAAACACTTATGTAAAATATATATATGTGACCCTGGATCACAAAACCAGTCTTAAGTTGCTGGGGTATACTTGTAGCAATAGCCAAAAATACATTGTATGGGTCAAAATTATTGATTTTTATTTTATGCCAAAAATCATTAGGAAATTAAGTAAAGATCACGTTCCATGAAGATATTTTATAAATTTCCTACTGTAAATATATAAAAACGTAATTTTTGATTAGTAATATGCATTAAGAACTTCATTTGGACTTTAAAGGTGATTTTCTCAATATTTAGATTTTTTTTGCGTCCTCAGATTCCATATATTCAAATAGTTGTATCTCTGCCAAATATTGTCATTAAGCTTATTTATTCAGCTTTCAGATGATGTATCAATCTCAATTTTGAAAAATTGACCCTTATGACTGGGTTTGTGGTCCAGGGTCACATATGTGCTATTAATGGGACAAAAGAATCAACTCAGAATTTGATTCAGAATATATCAAATGCACTGAAATGAATGTAATTGTACATATAGTATGCAAGCCAATAAGAGTATAAATGATTTCGTCATGTTTATGTCTGTTTTATTTATTTGTATTATTTTTTTAAACATTTTTACAGCATTTATTAAAGTAGATTCATGTTAATATATATATATATACATAGGTATTTGTTGTTAGTTCATGGTTGATCATAATACATCAGCTAATGTTAATTTATACAACTTGAAATGTTATAAATGTATCAGTACATGTAGAGATTAACTTTTAAAAGTATTGTTCGTTGTTGTTATTCCATTACTGTATGTGAATATACAAAACCTTAACTGTAACTTCTTTACTAGGCCTTTGTCTTTTATTGAATTGGAAAGTCAAATATAAGAAAGGAAACAAAACACGATCCAGATCCAGAGCGCCGCTGTGTGTGCCACCCACCAGGTCTCTGTCTCCAATGAGCTCAAATGAAATGTCATAACGCAATTTTCTTATAAGCCTTCTGATGATGCTTGCAACATCTGACAGTACAAGAAATATCAGCCACCTTGGCTCATATTGAATTCTAATGATGCTGCTGATGTTACTGTCTTGCGATTACTCATACATTAATGAATCAGCCTGGCTGCGTGTTCTGCTACCTTGCCTTGTCGTTCCACTTTTAATTAACATACTGCAATGATTAAAGTTTTAACTTAATTATCTTTATCTTTTCTCTTAGGGCATCCAACCCTCTGTGGGAAACTGAGTAAAACGTTTTGCCAACACCAAAACACAGAAGCCCTACGAGATAGAGGGAGATACATAAAGTGACTTAACGCATGCTCTGCGTATACTGGATGAAAGCGGTGTAATGGAGGAATAAGTGGAGAAGAGCAAACAGAGAAGAACGAAAGAATGAAGACAACTGGAAAGCGAACACGCCTTTTCATCAGTTGTTTAAATTAATACATCACAAACTGACGACATGATTGACAGGAGGCTGCTCCTATTGGTGTCCCTCTGTTTTGTAGGCGGAGCCTGTGTCACTAAGATTGTTCGGAGAAGGGGAGTGAGCTCAGTTCACTCCCAGCGTACAGGAAATGGAGCAAATGACCAATGGGATACAAGTTTGGAGAGGAACGGCAATACAATGACAAGAATCAAAGAACTGATTGGTCCAGAGGAAGTTGAAGAGAAGATTACAGCTCACCAGAGCCTTGGAGCTTCTCCTGTCTTCACCAAGGAAAACTTTGTTGGGTTTAATGGCAAACCACCTGAAGACCCTGATCAAGCGGATTTGAAGATACAAGTGCCAATTGATGACTCTAGAGAGTTTAAAAGAAGCAGAAATAACACAAAAAAAGGTGGGAGAGTTGACAAATGGATCCCGACGCACCACAGAGCAACTTCTGGGATGCACTTCAACAGAACCAGATTCAAAATCCCTTCAAGAGCCAGAGCAACTTCAAACTCTGCTGTTCACACTACAGCGGGTACAAAAGTAGTCACTCCAGATTCGCCTCGGAAATTAAACCTGACTGGAAGCTTATTAAAACTGATATCTAAAGAAAATCTTGTACGGATTGTGAATTCCCAGCTTCAGAGTGTTCCGGGTCTAAATATTCCCGGTAAAATGAGTCACAGCCGGAAAAGGGATTTGATCAACATGGATCACAGTCAGGTAGAGGCGTTTAAAATGAAAAAACAAGACAGGACAGGCACTCCTGAACTTTATAACTCCGATAACCAGACTGCGGAGCTGCATTCAAGCACTTTTACAAATACTAGTCTAAATCCAGATCAGACCATCCACACACTCTTTAAACAATTTACCGGATTCAGTATGGATCTAAGCGAGGGGGACAGAAAAATGGAGGTTAGAGGTAACCCAGGCACTCCTTCATGGAAGTACAAACACTTCACTACTCACTTAGCATCAACTCCCCAAAGTGAGATCATGCCCGTCACGGAGACGAATCCCTTCGCTGTCCAGAGCGATATGGACGTATCACACACTCCGTCTCAAATTGACTCGGGACATCGGCCTGGCGCTTTCAGCTCACTGACTGAGAGGAGTCTTGACGTTAAAGGGGAATCAGATCAGAGTGTTCGTATGCCGTTCGGTGCCACTCAGAATCCATTGATTAAAATTTCAGAACCCATTGACAGCAGTCACATCCTGAAACTCCCACCAGATCCGCAATGGGGAAAGAAGGAGGTGGAAGAGAGCGGAGAGATGACTGTGGACTCTCACCCTGGCAGAGATGCACGAGGCCTTGTTTTCCAGGAAATGGAAGAAGATGAGGATGAGGATGAGGGGCAGAATCAACAAAAAGGGGAAATCTCTCGATCCAGAAGACGACGAAGCTGGATCTGGAACCAGTTCTTTGTCATTGAGGAGTATGCTGGGCCAGAACCAGTGCTTATTGGAAGGGTAAGAACCCCTTGATTCCCTTCAAAATATAGTTCACCCAAAAATTTAATGATTAAATTAAAATGAGGGAAAAACTTAATTTTCAGTGCCGACATGATCCTTCAGAAAGTATTACGCTGATTTGCTCCTCAAGAAACATTTCTTATCAATGTTGAAAACTGCTTAATATTTTTGTGGAAATCTTGGTACATATTTTCAGGTTTCTTTGATAAATATAAATTCAAAGGAACTGTGATTATTTGATCTTTTTTAAACATTATACTCTCACTTTTGATCCATGTAATACTTTTCTGAATTAAAAAAAAAAGAACAGGAATAGGAAAATATTAAATGATTCATAAATGATTCGATAATGACTTCTCATTTTTGGGTGAACTATCCCTTTAACACACGCCATTGCTATCAACTTTTAATTGATGTTGATTGACATTTGCGTTTATGTAAATAACCACTTTTTCTAATTGAATAATGAGCTGGGATTAATCACTTTGGCAGAGGAAAATCGAAGATCACTAACCAGTATGACCCTCAACACAGTGAATTGGGGGGAAAAAAAGCTCACACTGAGACAGAAAGACATCTCCCACAGAACATTGTGCCTGGATGTTTATCACATCACTGATCTTAATGGCATTAGTCACATTATCCCAGGCGTTTTTTCTCTTGCTGTCTTTGTCTATTTGAATCCTGAGGAAGCCGAGCTCTGCAGGTCACAGAATAATGTTTCAATCAGCCTCTTAATCAGCCGTTGATTCTACTCTGTTAAAGCTACAGTATGTGCTGTGATGAACAATTGCTCTTCTCATCAGAAAATCAAGAGCCTGGTGTTGGAGGGTGAAAAATAACATTACCTCTCTTCTGTGAGTCATACTCCGTTGCTGACCCCGTTTGGAGGGTCGAAGTATTGAACTGTACCCATGACTTACAGTACAAGTCAAATTTTAGACATAACTAAACATTCACATATAATCTTTAGAATAATTCCAAAAGTATACAATAATGAAATAACACAAATGGATGTGTGGGAATTGTACAGTGAATAAAATGTTTCTAACTTCTCATCCATTCATTATTTTTTTAAATATATTTAAAATATATATTTTATAGTTAGTTTTTTTATTATAATTTAATGTACATTTTTAATTTTATATTTTATGGTGAAGAATTAAAGAATTAATTACAGTTTATTTAAGTGTTAGTACAGTAACAATGAATATAGATATTGCTAAATAAATTAATATTATCCAATAAAACTATTTAAACATCCTCCAAAGTGCATTTACTTTTTGTGCTAGATAATAAATTAGTGTAATTAGGCATACTTAAAAAAAAAAAAAGAAAATTAAGTGAATGTTTTTTTCTTTTAAGCATAAATAGCTTTGAGAGTTTGTGAGGTTTTTGTTTAAAACAAGAAAACATGTCCGTTTTGAAGCAAATTAATATATATATACAGTGCCTTGCTTCATGCCTTGCTTCATTTTTCCCCCACATTTTATGTTGCTGCCTTATGTTAAACTGCTTTTAATTACTTTTTCCCTACATCAGTCTACACTCCATACACCATAATGGCAAAGCACATCAGTTAAAAACAAGTTTTTAATCTTTGTAAATTTATTAAAAATAAAAAAAACTTAAATGATTCCATTGCATAAGTATTCAAACCCTTATCTGGGACAGTTGAAATTTAGCTCAGCAGCATTCATATTGCTTGTAGATCCTACTACACTCCAGGTGAAGTCAACCTGTGTCAAATTCAGTTGAATGGGTATGATTTGGAAAGGCACACGTAATAAAAGGTCTAACAGCTGAAAATGCATATCAGAAAAAAAAAAAAGCCCTGAGGTTAAAAAAGCACTGCCTGTAGAGCTCAGAGACAGAATTGCATCAAGCCAGTCATCTAGGGAAGAGTTCAGAAAAAAATCTGCTGCATTAAAGGTTCACAGAAGCATGTAGCCTTCATTATCCATATTGGAAGAAGTTTAGAACAACCAGGACTCTTACCAGAGCTTGCCTCCTGGCCAGACTTAGCAACTGATGGAGAAGGGCTTTGGTTAGACTGGTGACCACAAACCTGATGGTCACTGCAACACTCTATCTATCTGGGCTTTATGGAGGTGTGCCAAGACTCAATCCTCTTCTCAGTGAAGACACATGAAAACACACTAGGAATTTGCAAAAAAAAAAGCACCTGAAGGACCCTCAGACTGTGAGAAACAAGATTCTCTGGCCTGATGAAATTCAATTCCAAGCATTATGTTTGAAGGAAACCAAGCACTGCTCATCGCTTGCAGAGTACCATCCCAAAAGCAAAGTGTGCCGGTAGCAGCCTCATGCTGTGGGGCTGTTTTTCAGCAGCAGGGACTGAAGGACTCATCAGAGTAGAAGAAAAACTCAATGCACCAAAATACTAATATAGCCTTAGTGAAAACCCAGTCCATAGCATTCAGAACCTCAGGCTGGGCAGAAGGTTCACCTTCCAACAGAACAATGAGCCTAACCAAACAATAAGAGTGGCTTATGGACAACTCCTAGAATGTCCTTGAGTGGCACAGCCAGAGCCTGAGCTTCAATGCAATCAAATATTTCTGAAAAAAAATGAAAATGTGCATTTGCCCCATTCAACCTGACAGAGCTTGAGAGGTGAAGAGGTGAGAAAAAGAATGGCAGATAATTGCCAAATGCTGATGTGCAAAGCTTGTTGCATCATACCCAAAAAGACTTGAGGCTGTAAAGGTGTAAAGTAAGGCGTTAAGGTTATGAATACATATGCAGTGTACTTATTTCATGTTTTTATTTTTAACAAATTTACAAAGTTGTGACAATTCTGTTTTTGTATCATTATAATGCATGGAGTGCAAACTGATGTGGGGAAAAAGTAATTTAAAGCTGTTTAACATAAGGCAGCCGCATAAAACGTGAAAAAATTGAAAGGGTATGAATACTTTCGCAAGGCACTGTATAAATATATATATATATATATTTTGATTCATTTTAAAAACTGCACTCCCAAATATTTTACTACAAACCTTTAGGTGAAAAGATATTTAATATCATATTTAATGAGGTGCAACTTTGGCTGGCACTGTATATCTTACATTGTTTCGCTGTTTCGAAGTTTCCACCTCTCTCTTTCTGTCTTTTTCTCGGCTTTTTCCTTTTGCAATCTCCCTAAGCTGCCATTTGAGTGGCTAGGGAAGGCGGTGGGGTAATGCGTTGAGTAAATGAATGATGATGATTCTGCTTGTCTGCCTGAGGCAGTCAGACGGCACTGTGGAATAGAAAAAACCCCTCTTGCGTTCTCTTCTGGGACTGTCTTTCTGCCTGTGAGTTGGCTCCTGCAGCATTTAATGGAACCCCCCGTGCTGTTAATACCCAACTCCAAATCCAGACGCATCCACCCAATAGTTTTAGACACATTTGATCACTGAGCTCAGACGGGACGGCTGTTTAGAGTGGGTAAGAAGACAAGCATTGATCTTCATTAGGGCCCCGTGGACAGCAGAATGAATCGAGGGAGTGAGAAAAAGCAGCGGAATGAAGGAATAGGGAATTGCGAGACTAAAAATGCCTTAGGTGCTGTTGACCATTGCTACAGATGGACAGTCCTGTATGTCATTAAAGCCAATATGGTGTGCTTAACAGGTGGCAGCGCTGTCACTGATAGTTCCCCGCTCACCGAGCATCCTTCACGGTATCTAACACCACGGCTGAACCCGTTCGGAGCTTGAGCATGTGTTGTGTGTGTACATACACACCTAATGCTCTTATGTGTCCTAATGCTCTTACGGATGTTTAATCTTGCTGCTTCGACCCTATGCAGAGCAGTCTGCTCTGCTGTCTGTTGGACCAATTGGGGATGTGTTCGCCTGTGCCTTATAACTGAGATGATTATGATTTAATAAAGGGCTGAAGTGAACTATGTAGCCCCGCGGCAGACGTGCCAAGTGCCACAGCGTACTCAATCTACAGCGTGAAGCTAATCACAGATTCAGCATTTGGAGCGCGCATTCATATACTCATTACGGCGTCTATAAATACTGTACTGGGCCATTATGCATTTTAACATATTTTATGGTAGGTAACATCAATTATATGCAATTATAGTTACGTTAAATGATAATCAAATTGGGGGGTTGGCATAACAAGCATCCATATGTTTATGTCAGAGGACTCATTGCTAGAGAGCATATGCAGGGACTTTATGATAACAATATATGCTTCTCTGTATTCCGTAATGAATGTAGTTTCTTCTTGATCTTAATGTATGGACATAAATTAGCACTTCTTTTGCATTCCAGAGTTATGCCAGAAAACAAATTTGCGCTCTACCGTACCAGAGCAATTGTGGTCTCATAAAACTATAGGTCTCCCTAGGCTGTTTCTAACAGTCGTAATTTGGATGTACAAAATAAAAGTGGCATGATTGAGATTTGGTACTTGAAGTGCTTGAAAACACCATTGTTCCTCTGTGGTTTTGTGTTTGTGGAAGTGATGTTTTGGCGCTTGGGGTCTCTTGATTATCTCTTTAAGTGTCCCAGCCCTTTACCCTCCTCTGAGTTTTGTTTGATTGGCTTTGATTGGAAACGTTGTGGTTTGCAAATCCGATTCATAATTCCACTGTTGTTTTGTCAGCAACATGTTTGGCAGGCATTTTCACTGTTTCATATTGCAGGGGATTCTGTACTCAAAGTAAGCTAGTACACATTTGTAGAGAGTATTGGCAAATCTGTGCTACTAGGAATTATTCTAACATACTCTCTGCTGGACCTGCTCAACAAATTAATCTGCTCTGTCACTCTCGAACTCTCAAACACTGATAGTTTTGCAAGCCAAAATTCTGACTTGCCATTAAATAAATGTCAATCTGTCTGTCTTTTGTTTTTGTCTATCTGTTTTTCGTTCTGTCTGCCTGTCTGTCTTTCTTTAGTCTTGTCTGTCATTATTTCTGTCCATCGTTCTTTCATTCTGTTCTTCGTTCTTTCGTTCTGTCTGCCATTCATTCTGTCTGTATTTCTTTCATTCTGTCTGTTGTTCTTTTGTTCTGTCATTATTTTATTTTGTCCATCATTCTATTTTTTTTCATCCATCCTTTACTCTTTAGTTCTGTCCATCATTGTCGTTCTGACAGTTGTTGTTTTGTTCTATCTGTTGTTCTTTCATTTTTTCCACCTGTCCTTCGTTCTTTCATTCTGTCCATCTCTGTCGTTCTGCCTATCACCCTTTTGTTCTGTCTTTCATTCTTTCATTCTGTCTGTGTTTCTTTTATTATGTCTGTTGTTCTTTTGTTCTGTCTGTTGTTCTTTCAAATAGTCCGTCTGTCTTTTATTTTTGGTTCTGTCCATTTTTAATTCTGCCCGTTGTTCTTTTGTTCTGTCTGTCCTTCTTTCATTTTGTCCATCATTCTTTCATTTTCTCCATCTGTCCTTCATTCTTTTCTCTGTCGTTCTGTCTGTCATTCTTTTGTTCTCTGTTGTTTTTTCATTTTGTCTGTATTTCTTTCATTCTGCCCATCGTTCTTTCGTTCTGTCCATTTTTTGTCATTCTGTCTTTGGTTCTTTCGTTCTATCAGCCGTCTTTCATTTGGTCTGTTATTCATTTGTTCTGTCTGTCATTTTCATTCCGTCCGTCATTCTTTCGTTTTGTCTGTCATTCTTTTCTGTTGTTTATCCATTCTGTCCATTGTTCTTTTGTTTTGTCTGTCGTTTTTTTGTTCTGTCTATTGTTCTTTCATTTTGTCCATCGTTCTTCTTTTTTGTCTATTTGTCCTTCATACTTTCGTTCTGTCCATCTTTTTTAATTTTGTCTGTAGTTCTTTTCTTTCTGTCCATTGTTCATTCTGTTCGTTGTTTTTTCGTTCTGTCTGTTGTTTTTTCATTTTGTCCAGCGTTCTTTCGTTTTGTCCCCCTGTTCTTCATTCTTTCCTTCTGTCCGTCTTTTTGGCGTTCTGTCTGTTGTATTTTCATTCTGTCTGTCGTTCTTTCATTCTGTCCATCGTTCTTTTGTTTTGTCTGTCATATTTTTGTTCTGTCTGTCGTTCTTTGATTCTGTCTGCTGTTTTTTCATTTTGTCTGTCATTCTTTTGTTCAGGCTGTTGTTCTTTCATTTTGCCTGTTGTTCTTTCTGTCCATCGTTTTTTCGTTTTCTCAGTTGTTTTTTGTTCTGCCTGTTCTTTTGTTTTGTCCATCTGTCCTTCATTTTTTCAATCTGTCCGTCTCTGTCATTCTGTCTGTCATTTTTCGTTCTGTCTGAATTGCTTTCATCCTGTCTATCGTTCTTTTGTTTTGTCCATCATTCTTTCGCTCTCTGTTTGTCTGTTTTTCTTTCATTCATTCTATCTACAGTATCCCTCTCTTTGTCTGTGAATCTGCTGTATCAATCTGAATCTGTCGATCAATCTGTTCTGTTCTGTTCTTGCATTCTATCTACTGTTCTGTCTGTCATCTGTATCTGTCATTCTGTCTATCTGTTTGTCATTCAGTCTATCTATCTGTCATTCTGTCTGTCTGTCGTTCAGTCAATCTATCAGTCATTCTGCCATTTTATCTTTCAGTTTATCTATCTGACATTCTATCCTTTTCGCTCCGTTCAAATTCACAAAATGCATTTGAATGTAAAAGGTATTTTCAATTCAATTCTCAATTGGATAGATACAGTATAGTCTGGTAGATGTATATCTATAATTTTTGAAGCAATTTTAAATCATATTTCCCCCTTTGAGTATTGATAAGACTGTAAATATTAAGTGAGGAGGTCTGGAAACACTCAGTGTATAAGTCAACTTTAGTGAAAGTTAACTACTCAAGCAGCTGTAATGTTATGTAGTTCCTCCAGCACTTTCAACTAAAATGAGAAGTTGCACAGCCATTTGTCTTAAATAATCATTTGTTAAATAAGAACAAATTCAGTTAGGTCTTCAGAAATCTCCTCACAGTCTTCTGAAACAGCTCTGTCCAGGAGAATCTCTAAACAGCATTTCAAGCTTTGATCTTTCACTTTCTTAAGTTCATATTTTCAAATCCTCTCATGCCAAGTGAATCAAAACACCATTAAATGTGTTGCAAATACTTTATGAAATCCATTTAAAAACACTCACAAACACTTGATTTCTGTAATTTCATGGAAGCTCAGTTATCTCCAGCCGGGTGGCTTTTGAAACCTTTTCCACCAATAGTAATTTGATATTTCAGATATGGGTTTCGCTGAGTGGGGACCCTAGTTTAGACTGGAGTTCACTACTGCTCTTTCATGCAGTCAGTTAAGTGCAGTTTGTTTTCCGATGTGTTTTGAGGATTGCCATGGATCCTGATTAAGGGTTAGGAGCTTGTTTCACCATCGAGGGACTGTGAGTGTTAAGGTTTTTGAAAGTGACCTTGTAACAGACTGTGATGATGCCACCAGGCGTCGTTCATTGACTGACCGCAGGGTGCTACACTTCCTTTCCTGCCGCTGGCTGCCCCATCGCTCTTCTGCTGCTATTTGTCTGCCTATGAGTCTCCTCACCTGCTAGAGGCCAAACATGGGGGGATGGTGTTGTATTAATAGCACTGTACAGTACAGGTCAGCCTAATAAAGTCAGTAAAAGCACATAATGAAAGCAAATTAAACACACCAGTTACTAGTCTATGAAAAAATTATGTTTGAACATGAGACTTTTTAATCTCAAAGTCTCTCTCAGCATTACCAGTGATACTTAATTTATTGTGTATTTTATTAGTGCTTCCTTTGTAATGTAAAAGGCTATGCATACATTATAAATAGGATTCAAAAGCCCACATTGGGCCTTTTTACACCTGGTCACTTAATGCGTTTTCTCTGATTGCATATCTAGATTTGTTAACAAGTTTCCATTTACACTTGGCCACATAAATGTGGCTTCGCAAAAGGATATAAACCCTGCGCTATATGCAAATTTAACAGAGTTCACATCAGCGAAAGCAACAGATAAGCACTGCATTTTATTCATTATCAGCTAATTTTAAGATCAAAGACCACAACAGGAGAGCAGCAGAACACGTTTAATATTTGTGACTCTGGACCACAAAACCGGTCATAAGGGTCAGTTTTTTGAAACTGAGACTTATACATCATCAACTTTCCATTGATGTATGGTTTGTTAGGATAGGAAAATATTTAGCCAAGATAACTATTTGAAAATCTGGAATCTGAGGGTGCAAAAAAATGTAAATATTAAGAAAATCACCTTTAAAGTTGTCCAAATTAAGTTCTTAGCAATTAAAAAATTAAGTTTTGATATATTTACGGTAGGAGACTTACAAAATTCTTCATGGAACATAGTCTTTACTTAATATCCTAATGATTTTTTTGGCATAAAATAAAAATTGATCATTTTGACCCATGCAATATATTTTTGGCTATTGCTACAAATATACCCAAGCTACTTACGACTGGTTTTGTGGTCCAGAGTCACATTTTAATATTTCAACAACAAGATGCTGTCCCATCAGAGAAAACGCATGAAGTTACCAGGTGTAAACAGGCTTATTGAGTATCAGGAAAGGTAATTAGTCATATCACACACTGTATTGTTCTGTCTCAAAATGTGAATTTGTATCTCTAAACTCCGACTATACATGTATCTCAGAAATTAGTTTATATTAGTTTATATATACATATCTGTCTCTCTTTATATGTTTATATTGCACAATATGACATTATACAGTTTAATGTGACTTTATATCTCACAATTGCGACTTTATTTCTAGAATCTACAAGTCTTTGAATATAACTTTACTGTGCAGAATGATGTTTTTTATTGCATAATATGATTGTGAATTTCTCAATATTTAGATTATATATCATAATATGACTTTTCACAATGTAACTTTATAACTCACAATGTCACTTTATATTTCCCACTTGTGTCTTTAGTAAAATTGAGTTTTTATCTCACAAAATGACTTTATATTGCACAAATGTGATCACATCTGTAAATGTGCCGTTGTATCTGAATTTATATCTCATAATATGACTCACAATGTGACTTTATATCTCTCAGTTGCAACTTTATTTCCCAAGATTGTGAATTTATATCTCACGGTATGACTTTATATCACATAATGTGACTTTATATCTGAAACTGTTATTTTGTTCAGTTGTTATATCGCACATTTGTCTTTTATTCCATTTTAAACTTCATCTCAATTACTGTTTTACTTTTTCCTTGAAGTGGAAATGGGCTACTATAGTGAAAAATTATTCATGATGGGTTGTGATGGTCCAATGCTGGCTTTTAAATCCCAATCCATCCCTGAAGCACCCTATTTGTCATGTCAGGAATTAATGTTAAGTAAGTTTGTGTGAGGGTATGAGCACGTTGATGGCCTTGTGTTTCTACCGTATGCTTGGGTGCTGGTGGGTACTACAGGCAACCTGTAATGTAATGCGCCCTCCTATCAAGCTGTTCCTTGGAGGAACGTCACACTGCAGCAGAAACCAGCTGCCTGAACCCCTGCGCTCTTTCCGCAAGCTCCAGGGTCCCCGGCTGTCACGAGGGATCCTCGCCGATGATCGGCGATATACCACCTGCACCGCTTTTTGCAAAACACACCACGATCTGAGACAATCTGTTGATAAAAACCTATAACCGAATTCAACAGGAGCACGTTTGTAGGCGCGAAGCGTATTTTCGGGTTGAAAAAAGACGAGGTTAGGATGCCACCGTGGAGCTCCAAGCTGGTGAAATTGAGTAACCTTGGAGCCTGTGCAAATTTCGTGCTGTGTACGTGTTTGCAGCGCTGGCAAGCTGGGTTATTATATTTCTCATTTCTCGAGCACTCAGGGAGCATTTTGAATATGTTAGGTGTTGGCAGGGGTAGATGGTGGCTGTCACTGGCATTTTAATGGGGTGTGTCTCTTGGGGGGCCAATATGGCGTAGAATGCATGATCTGGCCACACACATACACACACACACGGCTTGTCTACTTTCGTTCCTAAAAGCATGACCAACAAGCTGTTCTAAAACACTGCACATCCAAATAGAATTAAATATCACTACAAAGCAGGGGAGGGAGGGATAAGTAAAAATGAGAATAAAGTGAGAATAAGACACAGAGCGTGAGCGACAGAAAGAGTGCACACAGGGGCAACAGTTACAGCACACACACGCTGCCAGAGAGATCATCAGTAATAATTGTGGAATGTCTCTTTCGGAACGGCTTTGTGTTTTCTTTCACTCTGTCTCTTGCAGTGAAAATCATTTAGCCTCCGGGCTGGAGCTCAGCAGGAGAGGGAGAGCAATTAGAGAGAGACAGAGACTGACAAGGAGAGAGAGGGAGAGAAGACAAGGAGGGGCGCACAGGTAAATGATAAAGGAAGTTGCAGGAATGATGCGGAGATGTCGAGATGAGCGACGGGGTGGGTGGCGGAGATGACGGATGGACAGAGAGATGGGCTAGGAATGAGAAAATGTCGGAAGGTTAATGCCGCGGAGCAAATGAGCTGGAAATGCACGCGAGAGGGGAGGAGAGGGTCAATGTGGAAAACACAAACAGTGGGGTCCAGAAGTCTGAGACCATTAGTGAGAATGCTTCAGACTATTCTTTATTATAAGAGTGAAAAGTATTTGGTCTGTCCCCTATTTGTTTTCATGACAGCTGCACTTGAACTGCACGACCACCTCAAGTTTGTGTCAAACCTTATAAAAAGAGTTAGCGCACGTACATCTGCAAGATGTCTGTTAAAGACCACTTGATCTGGAAAGCATCTGCTGCTTACAAACATATGACAGACATCTATAAAATGTCAGTTTTACATACATTCTAAATCATAAACATCTTAAAGACATCTATTAGATGTCTATTTGATGTCTGATAATGAATGTCTTATAGACGTATTGCAGATGAGCAAACAATGTAAAAAATACGTCTTGCAGATGTAAATGCAGACATCAAATAGACCTCTCTGAGATGTACTTGTGCTATCAGGGTGGTCAGTGTCTTAAAGATTTATCACTGATTTTTCACCATAACATTTTTCAAATGATGGTTCATGAGTCATTCAAAGAATGTGTTTTGGCATTGAAAAACATGAGATGCAAGAATTGGAAAAAGTTTTCAAGACATTTTTTTGGTTACGAGTATTAAGACTTGCATGGCTCAGTATAACATAAATGATGTCTTTTACTGCAATATGTAGAAGAAAACCCATGAAAGATATACGTTATGTACAATTGAGGTCAAAAGTTTACATCCCCCTTTCAGAATCTGAAAATGTTAATAGTTCTATCAAAATAAGAGGGATTATCATACAAAATGCATGTTATTGTTTATTTAGTACTGACCTGAATAAGATATTTCACATAAAAGATGTGTACATAGTCCACAAGAGAAAATAATAGGTGAATTTATAAAAAATGACCCCGTTCAAAAGTTTACATCTCCTTGATTCTTAATACTGTGTTGTTACCTGAATGATCCACAGCTGTGTTTTTTTTTTTTTGTTTAGTGGTTGTTGTTCATGAGTCCCTTTTTGTCCTGAACATTTAAATTGCCTGCTGTTCTTCAGAAAAATCCTTCAGGTGCCCACAAATTTTTTGGTTCCACAGCATTTTTGTGTATTTGAACACTTTCCAACAATGACTGTATGACTTTGAGATTTATCTTTTCACACTGAGGACATCTGAGGGACTCGTATGCAACTATTACAGAAGGTTCAAACACGTGCTGATGCATTAAGAGTTGGGGGTGAAAACTTTTGAACAGAATGTGTACATTTTTCTTATTTTGCCTAAATATCATATTTTTAATTTAGCACTGCCCTTCAGAGGCTACAGAAGATAGTTACATGTTTCCCAGAAGAAAAAATAAGTTAAATTTACCCTGATCTTCAAATTAAAAAAAGTTTTACTGGCGCAGCACAACTCAGAGAATAAAATACTGATATGATGACCACAGCAATTGAAAGAGCTTACATATGGCGATCACCAGTGGATATAAGGATAGGCTTAAACCAAATGCCGTACCATGCATTTTTTTTTTCCCCACAAGGAGTCTAAACGCCTCCGGATATAGAGTGAAATCTATGCTGAGAAACTCCTTCAGCGGCTGCGGCATCATGACAAGCGTCGGCATGTTTACATCCTGCCAGGATGGCATCTAGCATTTCTCGTCTCTGCCGTTTGTAAGCTCTTTCAGTAGCTGTGGTCTACTACAAGCCTTAAAGACATCAGAGTTAAAGTGGAGAGAACAAAGATGTGGCTCTTTAGGAAGTTTTATTCGTCCATAGGCATATTCCCATTCTTCTCCTCTTCTCACTAGGAACAGCAGTGAAGACTTATATTGCTTTTTTTTGCTGCCCTTCGACTGAAAATTACAACCAAAAGCCTGCACAATGTGGCATTGTATGAGTATTTTAGTTGTGTTGCAGTCAAAATAGCAACAGGTAGCCGCAGTAGTTCATCGTGTGCAACCATTTCACATTATCCAAATGATGGTGCCCCCCATAGTTCAAAACATGTATAAAACGATGTGGATTTTTTAAAATAACGTAAATCTTTCATGTTTTTTTTTAGTACATATTTCAGCAAGAGACATAATTAATGTTATATTAAAGCCTTATTACCCTAGGGTTTCTTTTTAACTTGTGTCAAATGTGAGATGCTGCAAAAGATGTGAGACACAAGTGCAATGTTCAGTGACCACTGTCTAACAGTTTACAATAGAAAATAATCTGTGTGACTGACTCTCATCTGTAAACGCTAAATAAGATAATTTTCATACAATGAAAGTCAGTGGGGTCCAATGGTGTTAGTATAGAGAAAAACAGTTGCAATATTAGATATATCAGAACATTTTTTGTGTTCTACAGAAGAGAGAAAGTCATCCAGATTTGAAACGACACGAAGGTGAGAAAGGGTACATGATTTATTTATTTTGGGTGTGCTGCTCCTTTAAATTAGATTTTAAACCCCAGATTTTCAGTGTATCCACTGTATATGCAAACTCATGACCTTGGAATCCGGTGAAAGGGATTCTTGCAAAATAATTCTTTTTTTTATTTTTTAAAAAAACTAGAAAAAGCACAGTGAGAAAGCTCAGCAAACAAGGAGAGAGTAGGATGCAGGAGAGAAGGAAGGCTAAGAGAGAGAGAGAAAGAGCAGGAGCGAGAGAGATAGAGCGTGGTTAAATACCATTTTATTATAAACCCCTGTGGAGAAGAAATTCAAACGTGTTTCTGTTCTGAGAGTGGGAGCTGAAAGGGAGAAGTAGAGGAGAGGGGGAAGGGGGAGGATCTGGAGAGTCTATTATAAGTGAAATTCAAAGAGAACATGTCTAAGCCATTCTCTTCTCCTCTCTCTTTATTCTGTTCCCTGCCTCTCCCTGCATATCTTTCAAATCAAGATAATGCCACACACGCAAGTGCTTTTTTCTTTCTTTACCCACACTTTCGTCACATGTAAACGTGAACTTATTTTCATTTCTGTAACAAGTGGTGCTATCACATGGCATTCTGATTTTTTTTTTTGATTCCTGACTAACTTTGACTGTTATTCTCTCTTAAGCAACAGAGAAACAGTCTGCGTAACGTGATGCAGTAACGTGACAAGCGATAAAAGCTGTCTCTTGCATGTAAATCTTTGTGGAGTTTTTCCTCTACAAGTCACGACTGCAATATGCAACAGGATTTTTTAATAACCGCTCTTATTTGTATTTCAGTGTCATTGCACTGGTTAGCTATGGCCAGTGTGAAATCTCAATGCTCAAAAGTTTAAGGTCAGTAAGTTTTTTTTTTTTTTTTTTTTAATGAATGCATCTATTCAGTAAGAACGCATTAAAACCATCAAAAGTAACAGGAAATACATCAATAATGTTATCTATTCATAAAAAAAATTGTAATAAAAATCCAATTCTCAAAAATATTGCTGTTTAACTGTTTTCAACATACATATGTGACCTTGGACCACAAAACTACTCATACCAGTCAGTTTTTGAAATTGAGATTTAAACATCATGAAAAGCTGAAAAAATAAGCTTTGCATTGATGTATGGTTTGTTAGGATAGGACAATATTTAGCCGATACACATCTCTATGAAAATCTGGAATCTGAGGGTGCAAAAAAATCTAAATATTGAGAAAATTTAGTCCAAATGAAGTTCTTAGCAATGCATATTACTAATCAAAAATTAAGTTTTGATATGTTTACGATAAGAAATTTACAAAATATCTTCATGAAACATGATGTTTACTTAATATCCTAATGATTTTTGGCATAAAAGAAAATTTTTGACCCGTACAATGTATTTTTGGCTATTGCTACAAATATACCTGTGCTATTTAAGACTGGTTTTGTGGTCCAGGGTCACATATAATAATAATGATTTCTGAAGGATCATGTGACACTAAAGTAATAGCAATGGCTGCCAAAAATTTAGCTTTGCCACCACAAGAATATATTTCAAAATATATTAAAATAGAAAACGGTTCTTTCAAATTGTAATAATATTTTACAATATTGCTGCCCTTACTGTATACTTGATGAAATTAATGCAGTCGCCTTTCAAAAAGATTTAAGAAATCTTACAGACCCCAATTTTCATGACAAAATTTCATTCACAGAAAGACGAAAGTCAGCTTTTCATTAAATGTAAAATTCCCAAATCATTTCAGACACAAAATTCTAAGCCAGACTCTCATTTCATGCACAAAATTCACATAAGTTCCTTCTATTTCACACACAAGACAAGAGTGACTGATCTTTTCAATTTGTGGATAACACCTTTTGCAGAAAATGAAAAGGCTCCGGACAAAATGGAGCTAGCGTTTGTTGATCTGTATGTGAAACACATTAAAGTGTAACTGCATTTTGTCATGAAATACTGCATTTTGTGTCACCCATTTCATACGGTGCATGAAATTAGTCAGGTCACACTTGGTGCTCTGTAGTGATTGTCACATGGGGCAGCAGTTTGGTTTTCACCTTTATTTTTTGCAAATTATATGCTTCACAAACCTCTCTACCCCATACAGTGAACAGTTAATATAAACTGACCGAATTACCTGCCATTTCATCTTGCGTGTACATTTCTTCAGATGCATCAAGAGTTATTTTTCATGATTTGTGTTATGAATATCACCGCACACTTGCAGTCACTCTTTCGGTGAATACTAAGAGTTTTTGCAAGAAACAAGGATTTTTTTTTTTTTTGGCCAAAGCTGTATTCCGTCTGGTATTTGCCCATGGCTTTTTAATTAGCAGTCCATTCACACAGGACATGCTCTTGCATCTACAGTACAAAAGAGCTAGACGGAAAAGAATGCAGGGGCTTATACAGACACAGACAGGCTAAAAATAGTGCGGCAGTGTTATTTTAGTATTATTTCTTTAATTTTTAAAATGTTCAGTTTTATTTTTTAATATACTTTTTTTCAGTGTAGCTTTAATTTATTATTCAGGTTTAGTAATTTTATTACTTTAACTTAAAATTTTATTTTAATATTTAAAATGATAGTTCACACAAAAATGTAAATTCTGTCATCATTTACTTATTCTTGTTGTTCCAAATCCTTGTTGTTTCTTTCTTCTGCTGAACACAAAAGAAGATATTTTAAAGAATGTTGGCAACCGAACAGTTGCCGGTAGCCATTGACTTCCATAGTATTTTTCTATGGAAGTCAGTAGGTAGGGTTAGGATTTGGTTCAGGGTTATTACCTAGTTATTGTAGTTACTATAATAAGTACATAGTATGTACATGAGGAACAGGAATGTAAAATAAAGTGCTACCTCATTTCCTTTCAAATCAAATAGACGTGGTGAACCCTAGGTTGGAAAACCCTGGTAAGGCCAAGTTTTAGCATTGCAGAAATTATGTAACTCATATCTAGAATAAAGGCTTTCGAGGTAGTTCACTGTCAGTGATTCACAGCTGGAGGACTGTGCGGCTTCGCTCATGCTCAGACAGGGGATGCTCATGTGGAGGGTTAACTCATGATTATGTATAGTCCAGTGTGAATACAGTGCATGACCTTGAGCTAATATTTATTCTAAATTCTCTCATCTGAGGCTGGCCGTCCGCTCTACTTAACCATGCCGACTGCCCCTGAATGAGGGCAATGCCACAGAGAGAGACAGAGAGATGAAGAGATATTATTGAATAGGGTGATGCTTTGGGGGAGGGAAGTTGACCTGTGTCCTTTTGAACACTTAAAACATGAATATACAAAGATGCAGATTTTTGCAGGTATGAATGAATACATGTGTATTTTTCAGCTGTGCGTCGAACAGCCTGCCAACTGCAAAAGGCACATCATCAATATTATAATGTGAAGCCGGAGGCTACAGTCAGAACAAGTCTTTGAACTGCCTGCACTGAGCTTCAAAATCTTTATATTAAGGCTATCAATCAGTTCAGAATCAAATGAATTACATGATATGCTGATTCATTTATTGCATCAGTATTTTCTGTGAAAATTAAGATAATTAAAAGATATTGTGGCAGGTGTGTAATACATTGAATATTAGCTTTGGAAGGATATATTTTTGAAATGAACGTAAGCTATGCTGATTCATCCTTCATGAAAATTAACCACGGTTTTATTATCGTAAAAATGTGTAAACGTGGTTTTTGGCGTATTGATTACTATTTGTACAACCCCAGTTCTATAATGACAACTTTTGTGAGATTTTAGTATGGTAATGGATGACAATGTTAGTTTTTGGTCTTGGTGGCATCTGCTACGCTGCTGAATTGCTGCTGCTGTTGGTTACTGCTGCTGCAAAGCAAGTACATTTGCTATTGACAATACATACACCGATATGTTGCTACAGTAGGTGTATTTAAGACATACTGCTTCTGTACAAATAGCATATATACTAACCCTTAGCAGAATTATACAGGTGGAGCTGGGGAGGTGGAGAGTTTCAGAGTAACTCTGTAAGTAGAGGAACCGCTCTAGTGAATGTTAACCAGCCATTTAAATGTAAAGCAGCAGGCTTATTGGTTATGTATACAACACAAACCAATCAGCTTGTGCCAAGTAGTTTAATACTGTGAATATCATCAGTTTATATTAACATTCCATTAGCCTGCCCCATCTAGAGTTTCATGACAGAACTTGGCATTTATATTACAGATACCATGTTTAATTTAAGGAATATGTGACCCTGGACCACAAAACCAGTCTTAAAAGAACACTCCACTTTTTTTGAAAATAGGCTCATTTTCCAACTTCCCTAGAGACTTCCCTAGAGTTAAACAGTTGAGTTTTACTATTTTCGAATCCATTCAGCCGATCTCTGGGTCTGGCAGTAGCACTTTTAGCATATCTTAGCATAGATCATTGAATCAGATTAGACCGTTAGCATCTCGCTCAAAAATGACCAAAGACTTTCAATGTTTTTTCTATTTAAAACTTGACTCTTCTGTAGTTACATCGTGTACTAAGACCGACAGAAAATGAAAAGTTGCGATTTTCTAGGCTGATATGGCTAGGAAATATACTCTCATTCTGGCGTAATAATCAATGAACTTTGCTGCCGTACTATGGGTGCAGCAGGCGCAATGATATTATGTAACCCCTGAAAATAGTCTCACTGTGCAGTCAGGTGGTCCATTGATTATGTTGACGGAAGTTAACCTATTTTCAGGTGCTGCGTAATATCATTCAAGTTTTAAATAGGAAAAATATTGAAACTCTTTGGTCATTTTTGAGCGAGATGCTAACAGTCTAATCTGATTCAATGATCTATGCTAAGCTATGCTAAAATGCTACAGCCAGACCCCGAGATCGTCTGAATGGATTTGAAAACAGTAAAACTCAACTGTTCAACTCTAGGGGAGTTGGAAAATGAGACTATTTTTAAAAAAGTGGAGTGTTCCTTTAAGTAGCATGGGTATATTTGTAGCAAAAGCCAACAATACATTGTATGGGTCAAAGTTATCGATTTTTCTTTTATGCCAAAAATCATTAGGATATTAAGTAAAGATCATGTTCCATTAAGAATTTTGTACATTTCCTACTGTAAATATATCAAAACTTAATGATTGATTAGTAATATGTATTGCTAAGAATTTCATTTAGACAACTTTTAAGGCAATTTTCTCAATATTTAGATTTTTTTTGCACCCTCAGATTCTTGATTTTCAAATAGTTGTATCTTGGCCAAATATTGTCCTGTCCTAACAAACCATACATCAATGGAAATCTGGCCCCTATGACTAGTTTTGTGGTCTAGGTTCACATATAACAGTTCACTAAACAAAGTGAGAAGTTAGTAGTGATCAGTGTTGCCAAGTCTGCAGTTTTCCCGTGGTATTAGGCTACTTTAACACTGTTTCTGCAGGTTTTTGATGTCTGCAGGTAAAGCAACCCCAATAACGTAATATTTAGCCCCTGGAATGTGAATTTCATCACAGGAACCCCATCAAAACACATGTATTTTACCCCCTAGAACGCGATTGGGCTACTTTTGGGCTTGTTTTTTTTTTTTTAAACAAATCAGTTCGGTGAATGATTCAATTACTCCTTCATATGGTTTTGTTCCTGAATGAATCCGTGTTTTTGAATGAATTGTATACATGAATGATTGAATTTATTCTGCAGAAGAAACCTGCAGAAAGAGTTACTGAAGAATCCTCACCACTTATTTTGTTTTTCGGAATTTTTTGAACAAATCGTGTGAATCAATGATTCAAATGCCCATTCAAAAGGAGAGCCATTTACTTCATTTCTGAATGAATCAGCCGTTTAAATGAATCGAATGAATGAATGACTCATAAAGACATTTATCGCCACCTGCTGGCCGATTTAAGTTTCTTATTTAGAGTATCATTTTATTAAAACAACAACAACAATAATAAAAACAATAAAGGGATAGTTCACCCAAAACAATTTAAATTCTGTAATCATTTACTCACCCTCATGTTTTAAATCTTTCTTTTGTGGAACATAAAAGAAAGTATTTTGAAGACTGTTGCTGTTTTAATTACCAATGACTTTCATTTTATGAACAAAACATACTGAGATGTTTCTCAAATTATCTTCTATTATGTTCCATAGTTTACATTAGGCCGTTGCAGCCTAAATATTTATGTCTAATAAATTTTACATTGAATCATATAAAATATTTCTTTCTAAAGCTTTAATTTATTTATTCAACTTCTAATTTAAATAAGTAAAAATGTCATTTGATGTATTTTTATATAAAAAAACAAATATTTTTAAATAAATATATTCAGTATGATTGTGTGTGTGTTCTAAGCTATGTAATGATGAAATTTAATTCTATTTATTGTAAACGACCAACATGGCATGTCAATGCCTCTCTTCTTCCGCTGAGCTCTAGAGATGTTAGATCTATATTCTGGACCACTGCTATTTGTGATCCCTGTTCTCCGTAAACCCTTGAAGAGTTACAACTTCAAAGGGTGTTCTCCTTTACAGGGAATAAGGCATAGAAACGACCACTTTCAAAGGGGCTGCGCCCTAATGGTTAATAAACACGCTTAACGTTTCTCTAGGGAGACCAGCGCTTGCTATTTTTGAACTGCATGGCACTTTATATGCAAAGTGTTTGGAAAAGGACCAAGTTACAATTGTTTGAACATTTATTCACACAGCCTACTCAAAGTCATGCTCAAAACAATTAAAAGAAGAAGCTCAGGCTTTTGCAGTTAAGTGACGTATAATTTTTGGCACAGGGTCGCTCGTCTTGGCATTGTCAGACAGTGGCATGGAAGTGAGCAAACTGCCCTTTTAATACCCAGAAAAGATTTGCATCAGGATTGGTGCCCTTTCCCTGCCTACATGCATCCCTGTTAAAATTATTGAAGTAAATAAAGCTAAAGTATATAGCTTCGGCTTCAAAGCCAACCCATTAAAGTTAAACACATTCATAAAACAACCACGCACTCTTTCTTCATATTTCAGCTGATTATGATAATAATCACTGGTATTTGCATTACCTTGTGCCAAATAAAGATGGTTTTGATCATAAATGATGCATGAAGGAGGCTGAACAACAGCAGCAAATTGGAAAAATACTTGCTGATGATGTGAAAGAACGACTCATGTGACCGGCAAACGTGGGCATATGCGACACGCGGGTGATGGACGTTGTCGGGTGTTGGGCCAAGCTGAGTCAGATGGCATTACATCAGTTTCGGCTCAGCCTGACAAAAACAACACGGACAAAAACAACACCTCGATTATCAGACTCGGCACCAGCAACTAACCACAGAACCCCTACTAGCTTGCTAGGAGCATTAGTGTAAGAGTGTGGGTGAAACCAGGCTGCGGTGTGACTCTGCTGACCTGTAACCGCAGCTCAACCCCACTTGTGAAATCAACTGTAAGACACCATTCTCACCTAGTTCTCATAGCGCTTACAGTTAAAATCAAATTGATCCTCCTGCAGATTTGAGCATAGATAATCCGAACCTTCCTGTTCTGTAGAGAGGTCTGTATGACCATATCTTAACCTTTTTCATAAATTCAGATTTTTTTTTTTAGCTACAATTTTTCTGCGTTCCATTTTAAGGGCCAGATTTACTGACTATTTTTGGGAGGAGAGTATTAAAATGAACTACACGACACAATTTACTAATGTCAAATTACTGGTATTTGCGCGGTTACTAAACGCCTAAAAAAGGCGGTAATTTGCGCTGCTCTTGGTAGATTGCGCTGGTCATTATTGAAATTATCTGGCTGCTTTTGTGTTCTTTAATGTGCGCATTGTTAGCAAATCGCATGCTTTCATGAAATTGCACTTTAATGCTAATTTGTCCTGTTTAATAAACCTAGCCATAAAAGTTTAAATATATTGTAGTAATCAAAAAGTATGTCTACCATCATTGAAATTTTACATTTTTGGCCTGGTTTCACAGAAAGGGCTTAGACTAAGCCAGGATTAGGCCATAGTTCAATTAAGGCATTTAAGTCATTTTTCTGAATAAACATGCCTTTGGAAAAAAACATTAGTGGTGTCCACTGATGTATTTTAAGATCAGTCAGTGCAAGTTTCTTTCAGTTGAATCAACTCAGACTTGCATTTTAGTCTGGGACTAGGCTTAAGCCTTGTTTCTGAAACCGGGGGTTTAACTTTTTAATTAAAGCTTGTTAACATACAATTTCAGTTTATTAAAAATGTAACAAATAATCCACTTTTAAGGCCCTGTGAAATGTATTAATTGATTAATTTATTTTTTAGTTTTATTTTTCAGTTTTATTTTTCGGGATTTTAATGGTTAAATTAATTTTAATTATAGTAATCAAAAAGCATGTCTAATTTAAAATCATGAAACTTATACAATTTAACAACTATTTATTTATTTTTTTATGCCCTATAAATAATTATGTTTTTGTTTTGATGTGCCTTTTGGCAAAATTCTTTAATTTTCTAATTTAATGTTTCCAGATTTTTAATGGTCAAAATAAGTTTTAACAATCCACAAACATATCTAATTAATTTAATAAAACTTTGACAATTTATTCATTTTCTTTAATAATAGGGCCCTGTGAATTTATTTATTTATTTATTTTTCAGGCTGTGTGATCTGTTTTATTTATAATTTAATACAAATTTATCATCAAAAACACTGGTAATCAACTGAAAGCATAAAAGATGAACAATTTAAATTTTTAAAGCTTTTAAAGTATAATCAAATGAAAATATAACAATTCCTTCCATTATTAATTGCCAAGCCTCATTTTTTAGAGGTTTACTGATAAAATTAAAACATGGAAGTGAAATTGTGTGAAATTCAAAAATAAAGTGCCAAGCTCTGTCATGAAACTCTAGATGGCGCAGGATGATGGGTCGTTAACGCAAACGGATGATATTCACAGCGTAAACTACTTGGCACAAGCTGATTGGTTTGAGTTGCATACACAGCCAATGAGCTTGCTGCTTTATATTCAAATGGCTGGTTAGCATTCACTAGAGCATTTGAGAGCATTTTCCTCTGAAACCCTCCACCTCCCCAGCTCCACCTGTATAGATCTGCTACGGGTTATTATATATACTATTTGTGCAGCAGCAGTTTGTGTTAAATACTCATAGCGCTGTATCTGCATATGTATTGGCAGTAGCAAGTTCCTGTACTTGGTTTACAGCAGCAGCAGCAATAATGTGCAACAACATCAAAGACCAATAGCAGAAGCAAATCTATTCCGCCAAGACCAAATGCATTAACATTGTCATATCCATTACATTGCTAAAATTTTCAGAAAGTTGTCATGATAGAAATGGTGAGAGCAGCTCTGGAGATGAAGTTTGTGTGCTCATGTCCTCATGTGGTGAGGCAAGCGTCACGTTCTTGAGTATGTGTGGACAAAACCGTGTTGTTCATTCACACAAAGTAGACTTTATTTAAAATAGCAGACTTTTTGCACTTTAATATTCACAGACACTAGTCCATATCACAGTTTGAAAAGTGTAGAGCCATATTTTTGATTTATTCCTTTCAAAATGTGCCATGTTATACTATAAATTCCATTTTTATGTCTGATTTGCTTGATTCCATCTGCATTTTCTGCATGATGGAAATCTTGGAGCCCCAGGTCTGGTGCTTGGGTGTTACGGTGTCACGGTGTCAGCCTACACCAGGGTAAACAGCTTTAATAATGCGGTCAGTGCGTCTGGGCTGGCAGGGCTGATGTTAATTATGTGTCAGTGGATAGATAAGGGTGCCACTACAGCTCCGTGTCGGCCCCACAGTCGTAGACTCTCAGCTGGGCCTTAGGGCTGCAGGTGCGGAGGCGCCTGGCAGAGGAGATCCAGTGAGGGATGCGAGGTTGGTTCTAGCTGGAGGCCAGACAGATGGAAGGTCAGTCTGGGTGAGAAGACACAGTCACGCCTGCTCTTAGTCATGCAGCAGGGCCAAGAGTGGAGAGTTAGCCAAGCAAGGTCACCCCGATTTGGAATTCTCCCACACTGCACCTGCGAAAGAGACCTGTCACTGTGCCAGAACAGAAATAACATAGATGTGTAATAGATTGTCTGGTTTTGTCATTTGACTTGTTTTGCGAGATATGCCCTCAAGCCTTTAAGTGGAAGTTGCTTTAGTGAATCTTTCAGTGTTGATATGCTTTCTGGCAACCTTTATTTTCATTTCAGTTTCCACTCAGAAATTGCTAGTACTTTTATTGAACATTTTCAAAGAAATGGCAAGTAACACATTTGAATTAAGCATTATTTTTCTGAAGTATTTAACTGAAATAGTAAATAAGGCTTGGTTGGTTGGTTGATTGATTGAGTCCAAATTCTTTTTTTTTTTCTTCAGTTGCAGGAAGTCATGAAACCTATACAAAGTAACAACAATTTAACACAAAAAAATGCTGCATTGTTTCAACCCAACTCCGGGTCAAATATGAATGAACCTAACTGTTGGGTTAAGTTTTTCCAATTTTTAACCCAAAAGTTGGGTTAGTCCATATTTGACCCAAAGTTGGGTTAAAACTACCCAGCATTTTTTGAGTGAATATTTTATTTTATTTTATTTTATTTTATTTTATTTTATTTTATTTTATTTTATTTTATTTTATTTTATTTTATTTTATTTTATTTTATTTTTGATGTGCCTAATAACAAAATGATTAAAAATGTTTTAATAATTCACAAACATGCCTAGTTAATTGAATGAATAAAACCTGAACAATTAAAAAAATGTATTTATTTTTAATATAATAGGGCCCTATGAAATATTTTTTTCAGAAATACTGTGTGATCTGTTTTATTTATACATTTTTAACTCAAAAGTTGGATTAGTCCATATTTGACTCAAAGTTGGGTTGCATTTTTTTTTTTAATAGAATAAAAGTTTAACCCCTTTTTTTGGGGAGCCCTATAAATTATTTTATTTTATTTTATTTTATTTTAGATGTGCCTTATGGCAAAATTCTTAAAAAGTTTTAATAATCCACAAACATACCAAAGTAATTGATAAAACTTCAACAATTAAAAAAATATATTCACAATTAATATAATAGGGCCCTATAATTTTTTTTAAACATTAACAGTTTTATTAGGCTTTTTTTTTTTAAATGTTGGCAAACCTTATTTTTTGGCAAAAAACAGTAGAAATCTGAAATAGTATTTTCTTGTACAACATACAACAATAATCTATAATTTACAAAGTAGGAAAACATTTTTTTAACTATAAAAAACTAAATTACATGTAAAACTGAAATTTTAAAAAATATATTTTTTATCGGTATTATTTAAATTTAATTTAATAAATAAAAAAAATCTGAACCTAAATTATAGGCATGTAATTTATTTAGAAATTATTTAACAATGAAAATATGGGGATCTATATATTTTTTTATTTAATCTTGGAATATTATATTTAGTGGTGTCAAAAGTAGCACATTAATGCAGGTGATTATTTTCATTTTAACACGTTAAAATTCACGATTAATCATGATTAATTTCAGAAAAAATGTGATTCGTTTTTTTTTTTTTTTTTTTTTTTTTTTTAATCGATTGACACCACTAATTATATTAAAGGTAAAGATCTACTTTGCATCTCTATTCTTTAAAAAAAAAAAAAAACTATTTCATACTACTTATTCATTGGCCTTTTTAAAATTAATTTTACAAGATAGCAAAGAGGTGGCAGGAAAAAAAAAACTTATAATCAACCTTATAATCAACGTGTAGCCTGACATCTAGACAGGTTGTCATATAGGTGAGGAGGACAAATAATGGAGAAAACACTACTGTTGGATGAGCCATCTGACACGAGTATTTTCTTGCATCAAGTGTAATGTCATGCATCACCTTAAAAGTAACACATCTCAATGCATCTAGTGAGTCATGTGTTGCCGGGCTCCTCTGAGGAGAAGCGCGCGAGCTTCATCTTCCTCACTCAGACGTGAAGAAGCCGAGGATTCTCTCCCATCAGCCTTAAAGCCTTTGATAAGATTCCCCGGTGGCAAAGGGGGATTGAAACTCATAACACGCTGAGATCTGTGTGTATCGGAGTGTGTGTTTCTGTAATGGTTATGTGTGTAGATGGCCTCTCGGTATCCAGGCCACCGCATTGCTGTTTAGAGCAGTCAAAACCCATTTCACATGATGGCTGAAGTGCCATTTTCTCAAACACTGTTTCTCCCAACTCGCAGGGCGCTAAATAAATCTGCCCAGGAAAACACATTCATTAGGTTAATGCACAGATGCGAAATGCATTTTTTTCCCCCACTCCCAATGTTTTATGATTTATTGTGCTGCAGGAATGTGAAATTGAGTATACCCGAATAAGTTATTTAAGTGATTTAGAGGTTGACACTGAATATTTTTTTCCCCACACTTCATGATTTATGGTTATTGCAAAAATATGAAATTGACTATATGAGTATAAGAACATTACTTTATAATATAAGTAATTTAGTTGATTTAGAGGCCTAATGATAATATGCCCATGTATACAAAAGAAGCAGAGAATCTGTCCTTGAAACAGGAATTTACATGGCTAATTTGAATGCATATTATGGTCAGCTGGATGTCACTGCATAAATTAGACCTTTCTGATGCGATTTCATGTATAATTCAGTTGCTTTTCAAAATGTCTTGTTTTTAAATCAGCTGCCTTTCTGATAAATCCTTTATTAAGGTGTCAGCCCGGTTCAGCTGTGTAGATATTAGACCTCATTTAGTACTGATATTCTAATCTCGGTAGGGCCAATAATGGTGCGACTGTTTAAATTCATGCCTGTTTTTTTCCTCTAATGTGGTCAGGCATCTGGTTGGCGGAGTGTGTGTGCCGTTGTGCATCACGCTGTGTGTCTGTCCTTGAGTCTGCGTGCGTTTGTTTTGAGCCGTGTCACTACGTCGGCGTTATTGGACGTGTAAATCACAAGGAGTGTCGGCGAGGTCGCGTCGATCGGGTCAATGCCAGGGACAAAAGGACACGCTCCTCTCATTCTCCATGACTACACAGAGGGGATTCTCTGCGTCTTTCATCATCCCGCCGTCGCCGGCCTTAACGATAGCGGCAGCTTCATTAAGGGCCTCGTTAAGTCCTGTCGTTAAGGCCTGTCGTTAAGGCGGGTCATTAAGGCCCTTCGTTAAGAACCCCGGGCTTGGAACGGCAAACTGCTGGCAGACTTGACTGACCGAGAGCTCAAGGCGGAATTAATAGATGGAATCAGGAATTCCAGAGCCACAGCACAGCGACGGCTTCATGGCTGCCCGCTCTCGCTAGCAACGACACTCGACACCTGGACCGGGCGGTCACGTAGATCCCTCGACTGATTACCAACTGAAGCTGTGGTACTGACTAACACCTGGTATTAGCATCCGTTTCGGGCGATCCAATCACAAGCAGTCAGCGCTAAATACAGGTGTGGGGTCAAAAATGTTTTGTGACTTAGCACAGAACACATATTTTCCAGGCTGATCTCATTGCTATTCATAGAGAGTTGCAACAAACATTTACTTGTATCCCACTATTAAAATCTTTTTTGGAAAGAAATGAATACTTTTATTCAGCAAGGCTGCATTAAATCAATAACAGAGTAAAGACATGATATTAGAGAACATTTTTGTTACAAATAAGTGCTGTTCTTGAAAAAAAGGTATGATTTCCCCAAAAATATGAAACATAGACAATAAAAAGAATACATCACAGGAATAAAGTGTAACTTAAAATATATTCAAATAGAAAACCGTTATTTTAAATTGTATAAAAAAGATGTGTTTTTACATAGTTGCTCTTCAGTTTATTTTTGAGCATATAATCCTAATTTTTATATACTGAATTACATTATGCAGATCATGTGAAGTTCATCCAAAAATACTTTATATAGGAGCTAAAATATCAATGAGCATTTTATTCAAAACAGCATGTAGCAGTAGATGCCTTCAATAACAGTTAAAACTGTTATTAAACAGTTATTATGTTATGTTACTTTTGAGTATTATTTTTATTTTTGAGCATATACTCTCAATTTTATAACAGGTATTTATATAACAGTTAAACAGTTGTTTAAATTATATAAAAATATGTATTTTAATGTTGCTCTCCAGTATTATTTTTTATTTTGGAGCATAAAACCCCAATTTTATATATAAAAGTTATTTATATATAACAGTTAAAACAGTTCTTTTAAACTGTTTTTATGTTGCTCTCCAGTATTATTTTTCATTTCTGAGCATATAATCCCTATTTTATATATAACAGTTATTTATATATAACAGTTAAAACTATTATTTTAAATTGTATTAAAATAATGTGTTTTTATTTTGATCTCCAGTATCATTTTTTATTTTCGAGCATAAAATCCCAATTTTTGTATAACGGTTATTTATATATAACAGTTAAAATTGTTATTTTAATTTGTATTAAAAATACGTATTTTTGTTACTCTCCAGTATTATTATTTTATTTGAGCATAATATCTTAATTTTATATATAACAGTTGAAACAGTTATTTTAAATTGTATTAAAATATGTATTTTTATGTTGCTCCCTAGTATTATTATTATATATTTTTTAAAGCATAAAATCCCAATTTTATATATAATAGTTATTTATATATAACAGTTGAAACAGTTCATTTAAATTGTATTAAAAAATATGTATTTTTATGTTGGCCTTCAATTTTATATATAAACACTTTATATATTACAGTTAAAACAGTTATTTTACATTGTATTACAAAATATATTTTCTTGTTGCTCTTCAGTACTATTTTTGAGCATATAATCCCATATATATAATATATATATATATATATATATATATAAATAACAGTGGCATTAATTTTAGTTACTAGATAGATAGTTAGATAGATAGATAGATAGATAGAGATAGATAGATAGATAGATAGATGAAATGTCTTTGTTTACATCAGCATTAATGACACAATAACTACTTCATGAGCTGAAAAAAATAATGACATTTTATACAAAACAGCATGTTTGCAGTAGTTTTGTTGTACTATATTTAGTATAATATACATTAAGCATTAATGTGATGAAAACATTGTAAAGCAATGTTTGTGTCTTTTGCACATGCAAACATGTAGCATCATTCTGACTTACTAAGTAATATATGTAGCCCTGAAATCAAAGACCCTGCAGCGACTTATAGCTGACCAGTTGTCATCAGATACCCAAAACAGATTTAATACCAGGTATAAACATGGACTAAACTGAGGTTTTGGCTGTCGGTGGTCATTAAAAATCTCAGGGTGCTTTTTGAAAAGAGTAGGTATGTAACCACAGCGCCCTGGTCAAATTGGCCTCACTCCATCATGGCCCCCTAATCATCCATATAATTGGCTACTTCACACTGTCGCCTCTCCACTGATAACTAGTGTGTGGTGGGGAGTTCTGGCACAATGAGGCTGCTGTCGCATTATCCAGGTAGAGTCTGATTGTGGAAAACCAGACCACAACCACTCGCTCAATATGTTTTGAATGAAATTGTTTAGTAAAAAGCTTAATGTAAAAGATTGTTTTTGTTCATTATGATTGACCTGGGGAAAATATAAATGTTTTATTGATCACATTAATATTAATTAATGAAAATAGTTATTATTATGCATGTCCAAGTTCAAGTAGTTTATTTGTCATTTGCACAGCTTGCACAGGGAATACTGGACATTAAAATGCTAATGACAAGGCTCGGGTCACAGAATACAAATAACATTCAAACAGACAACAAAGGCATATATAAAATGCAGACAAAGCAATCTGGAAGTAGAATAAAAACAGACTAACACTAAGGAAGGTAATAATATGCAGTAATATCTAATAATAATTACTACACATGCTTTATGAGGTCAAGCTACGGTCACATTATCTAAGTCTATTAGTCCGTCTTTGCAAAAATTAACCATTATTTAATAATTCATTTAATTGCTTTTTTCGATTTTAATTATTCCTGATTGGTTATGATTGGTTGACTACCACTACAACTACTATTAATAATAATCTAAAATATAATATCTCAGTAATTACTTAATAACAAAATAGTAAGTTATTGTATCTTTATATTGATACTTTTTTTCATTCATGTTGGTAACACTTTACAAAGAGGTTCATTGGTTATCATTAGTTAACTACATTAATTAAAGGAGAAGTTCACTTCCAAAACCAAAATTTACAGATAATTTACTCACTCCCCTGTCATCCGAGATGTTTGTGTCTTTCTTTCTTCAGTCGATAAGAAATGATGTTTCTTGAGGGAAAAAAATTAGGATTTTTTCCATACAGTGGGCTTCATTGGTGCCCCCAAGTTTGAACTTCCAAAATGCAGTTAAAATACAGTTTACATGCAGCTTCAAATGGCTCTAAACGATCCCAGCTGAGGAATAAGGGTCTTATCTATGGAAACGATCTGTCATTTTTAAAACAAATACAATTTATATACTTTTTAACGTCAAGTGCTCGTCTTATCTAGGTCTACATGCACTCCATTTTTTCCGGGTCAATACAATTAGGGTATGTCGAAAAACTCATCTCGTTTTGTTCCCCAACTTCAAAATCATCCTACATTGCTGCAGAATAACCGACCCAGTGTTTACAAAGTGAACATGCAAAGAATATCAAACACCCTTTACAAAAAAACGGTAAAACAGCGACGTAGGACGATTTTGACGTTGAAGAAGAAAACAAGATTTTTTCAACCTACCCTAACTGTATTGCCCCGGATTACACAGACTATGCATGGGCATCACAGAGACGAGACAAGACGAGCATTTGAGGTTAAAACGTATATAAATTGTCAATTTGTTTCATAAATGACTGATCGTTTTGCTAGATCAGACCCTTCTTCCTCGTCTGGGATCGTTTAGAGCCATTTGAAGCTGCATTTAAACTGCATTTTGGAAGTTCAAACTCGTGGACACCATTGAAGCCCACTATATGGAGAGAAATTCTGGACTGTTTTCCTCAAGAAACAATTTCTTTACGACTGAAGAAAGAAAGACGCAAACATCTTGGATGACAGGGGGTGAGTAAATTATCTGTAAATATTTGTTCTGAAAGTGAACTCCTTTAACATAAACTAAGATTGAACAATACTTTATTCATCTTAGTTAATGTAAAAGTCACAAGTTGTTTGTTAACGTTAGTTATTGCACTGTGAACTAACATGAACAATGAATTAATAAATGTATTGTTTATTGCTCGTTCATGTTAGCTAATACATTAACTAATGTTAACAAATGGCATCTTATTGTAAAGTGTTACCTTGATATTTAATATAATACATACATCTTGACCTGTTAGTACAATCAGACTAGTACAATTTCAGTCTGTGCAAAGCATTTACATGACATTTTGAAATTACTGCTTTAGTCTGAACTTTTAAACTAGATATACTGAGAAAAGCTGCATGATACAGATAGCTGAGTAGGAACGCCTACTAGCAACCAACAGTACAGCGACCTGGAGACCTCAATGCGAGAAGCCCTTGACATGGAAAAACTCTTTTATCGTTTGCCAACTTGTTGCATTTCGCCTGGCTATCATACACAGGAATGTGTGTATCACTGAGCAGAATGTGCTTTCTTAGAGTTTTCCCCATCACTGCTCACTGAGTGTCAAGACATTCTTCAGGGATTTAACATCTCCACGACCACATGTTTTGTCTCAAAATTCAATCTAGAAAGGCCAATGAATATTCTGTTTCCAAAAAAATCTCCATTTTGATTCCATTGAGGAAACACACTCAGCTCTTTCCACACTCGAATGCCTGCAAACATAGGACACACTCCCATTTGTCTTGCAAACTTGCTGTGTGGCACTTTTTGTTGAAGTTGTGCTGTTATGGGGTCTTTTTAAGCAGCCGTATTCTGGCCACGTAGAAGCAGTAATGAGGATGAATGCTGATGCGTTCTCCACACTCTTCCCACAGAGCGTCACACGCTCCCTATGCAGCCCAGGCTTTGCTCGCTGCATGAAGGCTCCTTAGCCGTAGACTGCCGCTGATCCGGTAACTAGACTCCTCCCGCAATCAATGCCCAGAGTACGAGCACTTCACGCAAGGCTTTGTGATCATTACATTTCTGTACTGTCTGCGAATGTGGCAAATGTCTTCATTTTGTTTGTTCTCATCTTTTGTTTTACAGTTTTTGAGTTGACACACATAAAGTTCACACTGTTCCGTAGTAACTGATTACATGTAATCTGGATTATGTAATCAGATTCCAAATATTAAGTACTTGTAATTGACCCTTTGCAAAGACCTGCCCCTTTTTGTTACTGCTGCAATAGAGGGTATGCATGTGATGTCACCGTCAGGTGGAGTGGCTGCGGCTCCGCCCACTGAGTGGCAGCATTGGTTTCAACGCGAACGCTGCGACAGAACACACAAAAGACATCTAAAACCAGAACAAGCTTTGCGATTGACTGTACAAGGAGATTTGACATGAAGCCTGAGGTGTATTTTTACGTACTGCTGAAAGCCACTGAAAAGAGAAGCAAATTAATTGCTGCAATCAAAGAAACAAATGGACTCCAGGCAGCGAAACACGGATTTGCAGTTATCATTTCATGTTAATATGTTGAATTGAGCAGTCAAATCATATCCTATATATCGTATTGTAGTGTATCGTATTGACAAGTCATCAACTAAATATTTACCATCTTATGTTCTGCATAACTGGAAGTTTTTAAATAAACACTGACAAAAACTATATACGTTTTTCAGCTGGACAATATGACGATATATAAAACATTGCTATAAGTGGTCAGCGGGGTTTAGACCAGTTTGCTTTTTTATTTTCAAATGTCAAAATCAGATACATATAAGTGTTAGAAAACACGATTTGTGGATGCAACAATATGCACTGACCACTGGATATGTGTTAAGTTATTAGGAACATTATATCAAGTTCAGCAACCTTTAGTTTAAACATGATTATCGTTTGTTTTACTCGTATTTTTGCATCTTCCCTATTAAATCCATTCACGCTGAAGGCTGAGGGGGCATGCCCGGCGGGAAAGTGACGTCAGTGCATACCCTCTATATCCAACAAGCTATGGCACTCTCATACCACACATAATGTTCTCACACAGTAAAAAAAAAAAAATCGAGCAATGAGGAAACTGACAACGCACCACAGACAAGACAGAGCAGGTTACTTTAGGTATGAAATAAAGTCTGTTTTCCTGAAAATAACTGCACACCTTACGTTCTGAATGTCCGTCAGCCAATCAGATTCAAGCATTCAATGGCCTGTAGTATAAGTATAAATAAACAGAAGGTATCTTGTTTCAGTCACAGAAAGACGTCAATACAATTTTTCGACCTTAAGTAAAACGCTGTTAATCTACTCTCCTATGGTTTGTTTGTTGGACAAAAATGGCAGGGGTCATAAGGGTCAGTTTTTTGAAAATAAGATTTATACATCATCTGAAATAATCAGAACAAATAGCATTTCCATTGACGTATGGTTTGTTAGGATAGGACGATATTTGACCCGAGATGAAAGTTTGAAAATCTGAAATCTGAGGGTGCAGAAAAATCAAAATATTGAGAAAATCACCATTTAAATAGTCCAAATGAAGTTCTTAGCAATGCATATTACTAATAAAAAAATTAAGTTTTAATATATTTACTATTCTTCATGGAAAATGATCTTTACTTAATATCCTAATAATATTTGGCATAAAAGAAAAATTTGGCTATTGCTACAAATATACCTGTGCTATTTACCACTGGTTTTGTTGTCCAGGGTCACATTTGTCTTTCTGAACCCTTCAGCCTCGTGTAATCTCAACCTTTCCCTCTCTTTTTCTCCTCATCAGCTTCACACTGACATGGACAGAGGTGATGGACGCACTAGGTACGTGTTGCGAGGTGAGGGGGCGGGATCGGTGTTCGTGATTGACGAGAAGACGGGCAATATCCACGTAACCAAGCCCTTGGACCGGGAGGAGAAGGACGAATACCGGCTGATTGCCACAGCAACAGACAGTCAGACAGAGCGTGCCCTGGAGCCCTCCTCCCAGTTCATCATTAGAGTGCAGGATATCAACGACAACCCACCTGTCTTCGAAGAAGGACCCTACAGTGCCACAGTCCCCGAGATGGCAAACATAGGTAGAGGAAGACATATGCTTCATCCCCACTAGCACGCTTTCTTGCTGAATGTCAATGATTTTTGAATAATGCAGGATTCATGCTGTCCCAAAAATTATCCGATGAAAAGCCGAAGAAAACGCTCCCTATCATTTGCGGCTTTTAAATGTTAATGATGCTCATTCATGAAATAACCTCTCACGTTTATCGATTTTACGTCCGGTTCAAAATATTACCCCTAGACAGTCGTGCTTGTTTTGTTTTGCCTGAAATGGGTTTAATTAATATCAAAGGATCCCGAGCGCAAACAAGAAATATTCTACGCCGCATCTAATGCTCGAACCCTTGCTGAGGTAAACGAAACCAGAGCGGCATTCAAATCTAATATTCCATCAGTGTGAATGCGTTATCAGTCTAAATTGTGGCGTGTTTTCTCAGTTCCACTCAGATTGAATATGAATAGGTTTCTCTGAGCCGGTGCATGTTGCGTCAACCCGGCAGTCACGTCTGTTTTTTGATCTGCCTATCTGATCGTTCGTTTACAGTGACAATCTCTCTCTCTCGCTCGCTCTCGTTCTCCTACCGTCTTCTATTTGCCGCTTCTTAACTACCTGCGAAAGATCTGTAATCAGACGGCACCCTCCCCTCTACCCACAAGCTCTCTTGGTGACACTGTCAGGCCTTTGATGTCTGAAAACAGCAACAGCTGCTCCCACAAATCCCCTGTCCCTCTGAGCTTGTCAGCCGTTGCCCCATGGGAAACGTAGTCCTCTTTCTATTGTACATATATATGTTCGTTTCAAACTGCTTCGGTCCTTCGCATGAAGCTCTTTGATTTATTTGGTTGGAAAAAAGTCCATATCTGTCAGGAACGAAAGAGAGATTCGAGACATGAGGGAGTTATGGGAACAGGAGAGTGTGGCCACTGAAACAGGCGTAGAGACTGAGAGAGGGAGCAAATGGGGAATTGGAGAAGGAGATGAAGAGAAATGAAGTGAGACAGACAGAGGCGCGAATGAAAGAAGGTGTGCGGCTGGGGAGAAGAGAAAGTGAATACTGTATTTGTCACACTGCAGCAGGAGGGAGAGAGAGAGGAGAGAAGGGGAGAATCTGTCAGTCTTCATACAGATCTCTTCATGTAATGTGCTTGTCCTGTGATGACCTGTGTTCACGTGTGCCGTATTGATCATCTCTTTTTGTCTTTTTGCCCTCTCGCTCTCTCGAAAACTCTTGCTCAGGGACCTCCATCATCCAGGTGACGGCTTCAGACGCAGATGATCCCACGTATGGAAACAGCGCACGACTAGTGTACACGCTGGTTCAGGGGCAGCCGCACTTCTCCGTGGATGCTCAGACAGGTGAGTTTTCTTGTCTCAGAAACTAAGTTTTATTAAAGGGATAGCTCACCCAAAAATGAAAATTCTGTCATTACTTACCCTCATGTCGTTCCAAACCCATAAGACCTTTGTTCATCTTTGGAACACAAATTAAGATATTTTGGATGAAATCCAAGAGCTTCCTGACCCTGCATAGACAGCAACGCAACTGACATGTTCAAGGTAGTAAGGACGTCGTTAAAATAGCTTTAAAATGCATTTGCGTTGAAAACTGACATGAAAATTGAACTGATGTCACATGGACTATTTTAACAATGTCTATATTATCTTTCTGAGTCTTGAACCTGCTAGTTGATGCAGGGTCAGAAAGCTCTCGAATTTCATCAAAAATATCTTAATTTGTGTTCTTAAGATGAGCTAAGGTCTTGGGTTTGGAACGACATGAAGGTGAGTGATTAATGACAGAATTTTCATTTGTGGAAGAACTATCCTTTTAAAAATAGTAGATTTTAGCTTTTTAAAATTCTTTTGATTTGTTGAATATTAAGTTTTATTTACTTGTCTCAGACCCAGGCTTTCTGTCTTAAAGGGTTAGTTTACTCAAAAATGAAAATTTTGTCATGAATTATTCACCTTCATGTTGTTCCAAACCCATAAGACTTTCGTTCATCTTCAAAACACAAATAAAGATATTTTTAATGAAACCTTCTATCCCTCAATTGAACATCTATTGCCCCAAAACTTCAAAAAGTTCATAAAAACATGGTAACTAAAATTCCCCCAATAATTTATACATTACTATAATTTATTATGTCTGTTTTAAACTTTTTTCAAGTTTAAAGGATTTATGGGGGGAACAAAATACATTTCTATAATGTTTATAACGTTTGTAAACGTTTCGTTTTATTTACTGGTATTTCATATTATTTCTGCATGTATGTTTCTCTCTCTCTCTCTTTCTCTCAGCAATGCATTTTTAAAGGAGAAGTTCACTTCCAAAACAAACATTTACAGATAATGTACTCACCCCTTTGTCATCCAAGATGTTTATGTCTTTCTTTCTTCAGTCGTAAAGAAACTATGTTTTTTGAGGAAAACATTTCAGGATTTCTCACCGTGTAATGGACTTCTGTGGTGCCCCAAATTTGAACTTCCAAAATGCAGTTTAAATGCAGCATCAAAGGGCTCTAAATGATCCCAGCCGAGGAAGAATGGTCTTCTCTAGTAAAACGATCAGTTATTTTCTAGAAGAAAAAAAAAAAAAAGTGTACACTTTTTAGCCTCAAAGGCTTGTCTTGTCTAGCTCTGTGTAAACCTTTTTTTTTTTACCGGTCATGACAGTTAGCGTACGTCTAAAAACTCCTGTCTCATTTTCTCCTCCAACTTCAAATTTATCCTACATCGCTATTTTACCTTTAAAGGGTGTTTGATCTTCTTTATATGTTCATTTTGTAAATTCTGGGTTGGTACTTCTGCAGTGATGTAGGACGATTTTGAAGTTGGAGGAGAAAATGGGATGGGAGTTTTTAGATGTACCCTAACTTTCATGACTGGAAAAAAAAATAGTTCACACAGTGCTAGACAAGACGAGCATTCGAGGTTAAAAAGTGTATAAATAGTAATTTAAAAAAAAATAACAGAACGTTTCGCTAGATAAGACCCTTTTTCCTATTTTCCTATTTGGGGGCACCATAGAAGTCCATTACATGGAGAGAAATCCTGAAATGTTTTCCTCAAAAAACATAATTTCTTTACGACTGAAGAAAGAAGGACATGAACATCTTGGATAACAAGGGGGTTTATAGATTATCTGTGCATTTTTGTTCTGGAAGTGAGCTAATCCTTTAAAGTGCCCCTATTATGCGTTTTCAAATATGATCTTTCATGCAGTGTGTCATGTAGCTGTATGTGAACATAAACTATCTGCAAAGTTGTGAAGCCGACAGTGCACGATACATAAAGTTATTGTCTACCAAAAAAAAAGAGTCGACTCACATTTGCCTAAACGAGTCGTCAGGAATTCAAATCTTTCTCTGTTACGGCCACACGTCACAAAGTAACAGATTTGCATAATGTCCACCCACGTTCTACGTGGCGAACAACTTGCCCGCCCATAAATTACCATTGATTTACCTCACATGGAAATTTACATGTACATTATACGGAAGACGCTGTAAGTAAAACTGTTTTATATTCACTTCCAAAAGATGAATCTACAAAGATTGTATTTTCTAGCGATCGTTCAAAATACGTAGTTGTGTATGTTATGTTGTGTAACAATCCTGCACATGTCATGCTAACCGGCTAAATCACGCTTCTGTAGTTCTGTTGTTCAGCTGTGGACCCACTGTAGTCTGACAATTTGTGATTGATGCAGCTTGACTGTCTGTCTGTCTCATTAGTTTAAGTACTGATAAAAGATGCAGTGTTAATTTTGACAGCAAATTCTGATTTAGTCTTAGTCTTTGGAATAATACACCATTTAGTTTTAGTCCTATTTTAGTCATCTGAAATCTTTTAGTCTTAGTCTAGTTTAGTTGACTAAATATCATAAGAGTTTTAGTCTTAGTCTAGTTTTAGTAGACCAAATATTAGCATATTTTTCTCCATAATTCACGTAATTGTAAGTATATTACAATATATGGAAGCATATAGAGAATACAGGCACATATCTAATTGTTGTAATAAAAAACATTTATTTTATTAAATGTCAAAAACATTAGCCTTTTTCACAAAAATAACCATAAGACCTGCTCTCCCTGAACAATATACATGCTCCCTGAAAAAGATATGCATTGTCCCTGAATTATATGAAACGCATATGACATCCTAGACCAAGCTCTGACATTTCTGTCTGTCTGTCTGTTCATGAGACATACCGCTGCCCTCGGACCGCGTGCACAAACGTTAGCGTGTTGCTAACGAGAAAAGTCAACTTAAATTAACCAAAGCTTTGTAACCAAGACTGTGCATCCAAGTATAATGTATAACTAAATGTGATGTACAACAAACGTCCTCATAACTTGAAAACCGCGGCTTTTGAAAATGGCTTTGCCAAGATCAACCTGCCCTCAAAAGATTCGCTCTGATTGGATTTCCCCACAAAAGGGTAGTTCTTATTGGATCTCTTCTCCATTCGTCCCACCCCAACATTTTCCTCTCGTTTTTATTCGTTGACTAAAGTGTCAGTTAAATTTCGTCATCGTCTTCGTCATCATATCTGACTTTTTATTTAGTTTTTATTTAGTTTTCGTCTGTAAAAAATGTTCGTTGACGAATATTTTTCGTCATAGTCTTCGTCAACGAAATTAACACTGAAAAGATGGCGCACGAAGCGACTTTCACACCGAATGCGGAAAGCGCTGTGCTATGAAACCCATTCGTTTTAATTGCTTCCGCCCTGCGAGGACGGCTTGTTTCGGTCTCGAACAAAGCGGACGCGCCGCGGACACAGTTCAAATCAGTGGTTCAAATGAACTTTTGCCGCTGTGCTCTGAAGGGCTGCACTGAACCCAGCGGCCAGCGCAGCGCTTTCCGCGTTCGGTGTAAAAGACGTTTAATGCATTATACAATGTTGAAGTTTACAACATAGAGGTGTGCCCGGTTCGGTTATAAAAGCAAATTGTGAGCACTTTCCACAGTAGCCCGTGCTAACTTGTCGATAAGCCACTTCAGCCGTTTCATCGTCAGACTCTGGTTCGAATTGGTAAGGTAAAATCGATGCCATCTTTTCTATGTATTGACAAGTCTCCAGGGCTGTCATTCAGTTATGGCAATGGGCGTTTCGTTTTCCGATACGCTGTACGCGGTAGACCAATCATAAAGGACTGTGCCATCTGACCAATCACAGCAGTGAGGGCTCACGGAAAGGAGGGGTTTAGAGAGACTGATTCTTCGAACTGCTTTGCACGAGTCGTTTATGAATCATTTAGAAATGGGGTAAAATTAAATCTATTTTTGGAGAAAACTAAAATGTTTTTTGACCTTGCATACATGTAAACCTGTTTTGGGAGTCTATTAAAACAATATTAGCAACCTTTAAAATGGCATAATAGGGGCACTTTAAAGATGCAACTTATTTTCTGGAAAATACAGTAATCCAGGTTTTCTGAAGAGACATGATTGCTTTATATAATGAACAGATTTAATTTAGCCTTTTATTAACTTTATGAACACTGACCAGCATACGTAGGAGCACATCAAATATGCTGAATGTCATGGGAGTGAGACATTATATTATTATTACATTTTTCATTTTTGGGTTAACTATCCCTTTATACGATGAAAATCCATTAGAAAATATTAAAGGTGTATTATGACCTACAGTTTTGCCCCATTAAGGTTGATTCAATTTTACTTGGTTTCCAAGGAGACAACAGTGTGAGTGAAAAACAAGCTTGATATGAAATTTGAGACATGTGATGTGTGAAGATTAATTATCACCTGTTAAAATCAATTATCACAATTATTTTATTGCGTGTCATTTCAGTTACAACCAGTAAATTTATGTAAAAACAGTATTTATGTCATTTAAAGGTATTTAGCAAAGCATAGAACACTTCAAACCAGCACTAACCACCACAAATCAGCGATCCTTTCAGAACTGTGTAGTGCAGGTTTTTGATGTGCCATGGTGCTCGTGTGGCCAGTTTTCTGATCTGATCCCTCTTTTCACCATCATTTTGTCTCTACTGTACTGTCAATAAAAGTGTCAAAAACGCCTGCATTAACAGCAACACAGTAACAGTATAAATACCACTAACATGACGGCATCTAAAACATTTATAAAAAAAAAAACATTTCAAGTGTTTGTCACAGGGTGACAACATGGAGAACGTCACTCGAAGTTCTTGACTTGTCTGTCAAGTCTGAAGGACTGGGTGAGAATCAAGTGTAGTTGGTGAAAAATACATTAAAAATGCTTTTGTACAATAGAGAGCCTTCGGTTTCATGTTATACATGTCTTTATGCTGGTCTCAGTCCCTGATCAACCATTAGCGCTGTGCTTTCTCCCTTCAAAGCCCTGATCATTTCCCTAAGTTCCCTCTCACTCTGTCATCCCTTCATCCTTCTAGTTCTTTCCTCCTTCCTATTTTTCTGGTTCTTCCCTCCCTCTCTTCAACGCTCGTTAATCCAGACTGACTTGGCAGAAATGTATTCATACCGCTTGAGCTGCTGCACTTCTAACAAATGCTGCAAACACTAACTCAAATCACACTTCTGAGGGCTGTGGAAAACAGGAAAGTGCTTCAAAGTGGGACGCCACCACTGGTTTCTGAACTGTTCAAGGAATAGTTAAATTCTGTCATCATTTACTCATCTTCTTGTCATTACAAACCTGTACGCTGTTACATTTTCAATGCAAAACAGAATTTAATGTGTTGAAGAATGTTCTGAAGTCAAATACAGGTACGCTGATGAAATTAATAATAAAATTAAAGTAATATTATAATAAATTATAGTAACGCCGCATTTTATTGTCAGTGACGGTAACTGCGTTGTAACGGGGGAAACAGTAATTCGTTTTATTGCTCGTTACTGAGAAAAATAACGCTGTTTATTTATAACACCTTTATTCCCATCACTGCTTGACTTGTGCATCATATTCCGAGTTATCTGAAGTCATGCAATAGCTTTGCATGAGATTTGCAAGTCATTATTCATTGATGGCACTAAAACTTACATCTAGCCTGCATCTGCTTCCAAATTCAGTGATGATGCTAACATTTTTATTTGATGATAAATAGTCCCTGAGTCTTATATACAGCATTTAGTGAGTAAGATGAAATTGGCTTTTTTTCTTTAGGAACAAATTGTGTTTTTCGTTTGATTGTTTGAAGCAACATTCTTGCAATCTGTCGACTTTGTCGAATAAAGATGCTTTTTTGTTCTTTGTGCACAAAAAAGTATTCTCATAGCTTCATAAAATTACGGCTGAACCACTGATATCACATGTCCTTACTACCTTTCTTGGAATTTATTGTGTCAGTTGCATTGCTGTCTATTCAGGATCAGAAAGCTCTCAGAGTTAATCAAAAATAACTTGTGTTCTGAAGATAAACAAAGGTCTTACAGGTTTGAAATGACATGAGGGTGAGTAATTAATCAGAATTAAAATTTTTGGGTGAATTACCCCAATTATCTCTTTAAATGTCTGTTTCACACATAAAGATATTGTATGTCTTCATGTTATGTAGGCTAATTTTATGACTCTTTTTGGCTCTATGGCTCTTTTTGGTGGCATTACATACACTACTGTTTAAAAATTTGGGTTCAGTGAAGTAATTATTACATTTATTCAACAAGGTGGCATTAAATTGATTACAAGTGACAGTAAAGACATTCATAATGCAACAAAAATGTATGTTTCAAATAAATGCTGTTCTTTTTAACTTTCTATTCATCAGAACACCACAGTTTTTACAAAAACAGCTGCTTTTTCTACATTTTACAATGATCAATGTTTCTTGAGTGGCAAATCAGTATAGTAGAATGATTTCATGTGACACTCGACTGGAGTAATGGCTGCTGAAAATTCGTGTTTGCCATCACATGGATGTATTTCATTTGAAAATATATTAAAATATAAAAGTTATTTTAAATTGTAATAATGTTTCACATACTGTAGTTTTGATAAAATAAATGCAGCCTTGCTGAACATAATAGACTTCTTTCAAAAACATAAAAAATCTTACCGACCAGAAACTTTTGAGTGAAAGTGTAGCTGCATAAAGAGTCTTAAAATATCTCCACGGAGTAAAATAACAGCATATGGGTTTGAAGTGACATGGGGGTGAGTAAATGATGACAGAATTTCTGGGTGAACTTTTCCTTTTAAATGGCAAGCTTAAATGACACAACTGCCCGGCCTCTGCGCTCTGCCTCTGTGCCTGTCGGAGGGTCTGGTTTGTGACCCGGAGGCTTGCGAGAGGCTTTTATTCAGGGTTACAGGGGGGCTGTAGTCATTTGAAAAATCACTCCTGCTTCTTTGTGCTGTAGAGTGGAATTGGCAGAAGTGAAGTGAGCACAGTGCGATTCTACACACAGTGGGACTGTGTGGCCAATCTCTATGTGTGAGCGCAAGGGTTGCGAGTAGAATGATGGGTATTTGTGTGTATGACAGGCTAGAAAGAATGAGGCAGGGAGAAGGAGTGAGAGAGCGAAAGATGAATTCTACTGCTCTCGCGGATCCATTGTGCGAATGTTTGTGCAGAAGTCGCTGCATTGTGTCTCTGTCTATGTGGATAATGGACTTCCTTCGTGTTTTGATTCCATTTGGCCGTCTAATGAAACCTAATTAATTTTGTTGACATTTGTGGACCCCACGCTGATATGAATGAGAGGGCTTTTTCTCCTGGAGGTTTGTGAATGCTAATCAAGGATATTAACCTAATTCTGTCCTATATGCATTGCATGGCATTCTTTTTTGCTCATTAGCGCAAATTAGCATTCTGAGGCGTAGCACTCTGAAAGGTCTCTTCCAATCCACGGCGTTAAACTTCCTTGTGACGTTTTAATAAACCTCCATCATAGACTGCTGTCTGATGGTATGGAGTTTTGCGAGGGTGACCTTGTCCGCTGGGATGCGTTTCTACAAGTTTACGGTCAGAGAACACATGGAAATGATTTGATTCAAAGAGATGATTGAATTTGTGATGTGCTTGTCTCTTTGTCTGTCTTTCTCCCTCAGGCATCCTGCGTACTGCAGTTCCGGATCTAGACAGAGAAGCGCAGGATCAGTATCTAGTGGTCCTGCAAGCTAAAGACATGGGAGGCCATCTTGGAGGCCTGTCTGGAACGACAACGGTTACCGTACGATTGACAGATGTCAATGACAACCCTCCGCACTTTGTGCAAAGTGAGTAACTTTCCACATCATGTCTATATAGAATCCTTACGAAAGTTTAGCACAGTTTGTATAATAAAAGCCACTGCTTTCATTAAAAAGACACTTTTTGAAATATATCCCATGTAGAACCATTTGTATTCCTAAAACTCGCAAGAGAATTACATTTTTAATCAATGCGTTCCCACAGGAATTCTAAGGAGTTTTTAGAATCATAGATTTTGGTTTGTAAGTTAAATAAGGACTAAACTTTCACATTTTGTTCTACAACATAAATGAAACAAAGCCAGACACATTTTTAAAAAAAATGTGTCTCAAGCACCAAATCAGCTTATTAGAATGATTTCTGAAGGATTCATGTGACGTGAAGACTAATGAGTAAAGACTGCTGAAAAAGTTCTATTCTAAAAACACATTAGAAATTCCAGAGGAAACTGATGACAAATCGTATCACACTTTCATGACTACTCTTAATAATTCATAAGAGATGGTGAAATCTTACAGCATGGATCTTCTGTAGTTTTTTATTTGGGTTTTTATTACAATTGGGTTTAGAGGTTGGGTATTATGGTGAGGTTTTGATTTGTGTTATATATGTGTGTGTGTGTGTGTGAATTCTTCAGAATCTTGTGTGAATTCCCACAGCTTCTCATGAGACGGGGTTGGCAGGTTAATATTTTAGGTTGGCGTTCAACTTAACATCATGACTTAACACCTTGCCAATAGCCATCAAAAGTTAAACAAATGACATGTTCATTCAAGTACAACCCATATTATAATCTTATAGTACTTCAGTTTTTTTTAGGGATACTGTTGTTACCATGGTAATTCTATTTTTTTAATTAAAATAACCGATCGTTTCGCTAGATAAGACCCTTCTTCCTCGCCTGGGATCGTTTGAAGCCGCATTTAAACTGCATTTTGGAAGTTCAAAATCTGGGCACAATACCAATCCATTATATGGAAAAAAAATCCTGAAATGTTTAACTCAAAAAAACATAATTTCTTTACGACTGAAGAAAAAAGACATGAACATCTTGCATGACAAGGGGGTGAGTACATTATCTGTAAATTTTTGTTATGGAGGTGGGCTTCTCCTTTAAGATTATAAAAAAATTTAATTTTAAAACCCAGCCACCAAAAATCAGTCTTTAAAGTCCCCGTGAAATCAAATTTAAGTTTTTTAGCTTTTAATATGAATATGTTAGCCTTAAGGTTATCTGTAAGCTAGTGTGCTCCAAACAATGACAAATTCACATTTAGAAGATATGAACATTCAAAATTTACATTCTCTAACTTCTGCCAATATGGATCAACGATTTTGATGACCTCACCCCGCACTTCAGCTTCTCATCAAACTTTCTGTCCAATCAAATGCTCTCTAGAATCTGAAGTGTCCCACCCCCTACATTATAAATAGATGCTGAAGCTGCGGCTGAAATTGGTCACTTGTTCACAGTATTATGTATTGTAGTTTCTGTACGGTGAATGGCACGTAGTGCAATATATAGGGTATAGGGAATGATTCACACAAGTGTAAATATGCATTCCTTTGGGGTGAATAAAGTCTGGTTTTCACGCTGTATCACATGAACCACAGCAGCACACACACACAGCCTGCTCCGGTCCAGAGACACGATAACACGGAGCGGATCATATGCAAGAATCGGCGCAGACCACAAAACGTATCGAACATATTTGAATTCTACACAGAATACTACTTCATATATAGATAATGCAATATGGAGGAGATTGTTGCTGTCATACACTGTCAAATGCCGCTTTACCCAGCTCGGCGGCTTTGGCCCAAGCTGTGATATAAATGAAATGCTACTGGCCCTGTCTTCCTGTTTCAGTTGAAATGACCTCAACATATAGAATAACACTGCATATTTCAAAGCATTTCAGTGGACCTCTAACACCTGTATAGTTTAACACAAGGTATAGTTTAATAGCTGTGATACAGTTTTTGAAATAAAATCTTTGCATAGCTATGACAGGAAACACTGGCATCTACCAATGGTTTAGATGTTAATCTTAAACAATAAAGCATATGCTTAAACCCAAATAAGAAATAAAAATATCAAGTAAGCATGTGTCCTAAACTTCTGAAACATTGGTTCGTACTCTACGACATTACGTCATAACTGACGTAATTTGGTTCCCAAGTGAGACCCCAAATACGTCAGTTATGACGTAACGTCTCCGTTGTCTCCTTCAGGGAATGAGGGTTACAGACATAACTGACACGTTTCTCATATTTTAGAGCAGTCAATGCAATTTGGGAAAGAAATCAATCATATCTGTATGTGTGTAAAAATATTCATATGTAACCCCTCTTTGTAATCGTTAAAGGGGTCATCGGATGCCCATTTTCCACAAGTTGATATGATTCTTTAGGGTCTTAATGAAAAGTCTATAATATACTTTGGTTAAAAATGGTTGTGTAAAACAACACTCTTTTTATCTTGCCAAAGCTCTGCAAAAATCATCCTGTTCTGGTCAAGGCTGCTTGAAATGTTAATGAGCTCTGCTCGCCCCGCCCCTCTCTTCTCTCTGTGGAGTGATGAACCTGTTTACTTTAGCCGCTAAACTTGCTAACTAGCACATTATTAGGAAAGGGGATTGCAGAGATTCATAAAAAAACCCTTATACTCACTTCTGCTGTAGGTGAAGCTGTATCACAAATGATTTGCGCGAACATAGTTGCATTTATGTAGATTGGGAGGCGCATTCCCTTCACAAACAAACTTAATCCACTGCATCTTCAGTGGCTCACATGTTGGGAGTAAATGATGACTACTATGTTCATTATTGCATCCAGCAACACAACACCTAAATTGCTCAATGGGAGATATTCTTGTCTAACTTACATCCCTGCTCCAGCATCAAAACAATGGAGGTCGGACTATTACAGCTGATCTGAGGTAAGACGCTCATGTCAGTCAACTATCGTGGGAGCGGCCTCTGTTGGTGTGACGCCACACCGACAGGCATCTGCGAATGGCTCGATTTGGAAAAGGGATATTGTTTTTACAGATTAATTAAAAACCACTGCATGCATTTTTATCATTATATGGTATATTTGTACATACACTGCCAACACACATTAATGTTCAAACAATATGAAAAAGTGAACATTGCATTCGATGACCCCTTTAACATTTTTCTCAGTAACTGTAACAGATTAGTTATATGTATTTTAGAATTAAATGTAATTCAGTTACATGTAACTAGCTACTCCTTTGTGTAGTGGAATCTTATCACTGTTGCATTATCCTGTCCATTCCCTACTGTTTCCATCAATAAGAGTAGCAAAATCCACAAATATTTATTTTGTTTTCCTAAATGGATTTGAAAATTGATTGTGTATACAACCTGCTTTGGTGCATATAAACCAGCTATTTTCAAGAATGGGAGACAGGAGAGCTAGAGTTAGATGTTGGTTATAAGAAAGAGCCTTCTCAAGTGCTCACCGTCAGCTGTTTAACTGTCCCTGCACAGGGTCCATAACACTATCAAATGCTGCCTCCTTGCATTTCTGCTCAATTACGTACCAACCCTTTATTAGTATGGTCAAAGCAGGGCCCTTTCTCTCCCGACGTCAGCTCTGCCCTTCACATTCTCATGTTTTTTTACCGGGGTTAGCCGGGGTGAGATTATCTGAAGACTGAGAAGAGGGCATGTGGGGAAAATATATCAAAGTCTCACCCAGGTAGACGTTCAGGTTCACTGAGCAAGGTTGGGTAAATCTCTTCGTATTTGGAAGCCGATTTAAAAATCTCTCCGGGAGTTCGCTTCAGATAAAAGCAAACAAATTACAGGCGTTTTGGGAGCTGTTTTGACCATTGCAATTACGTTTGAAGAATGTTGCGGGGAGCGCCGAGGCTGATGCATCCCTCGGTATAATAGATGCAGACTCAGGTGCAGGGGGAGTTGAGCTGGTTTATGTAGTTTTAACAGCCTCGGCTGCCGTGTTGGGCATCCGAGAGGAGCAGAGCGGTGCACTGTGCCCGTGATGGATGGCTGGGTAGATTGTTTGACGGATGACTACATAGGTACGCCTGTTAAGATCAGTGTCTTTTTTATGAGGCAATGAGATAAGAAGCAACGATACTGAGAAGGTTTCATCATAAATATTACTAATTTATTTCCCCTGAGTGTCTGCTGGTTATAGATGAAGAGCGAAACGTACAAAAGAGAAGGAGAGGGGAAATGAGAAGATTGAGGGAAGACGAAAAAAGCAAAGATAGCAAAAGAAGAAAAGGAGTTTAAGAATAGAGAAACTAAATGATAATCACCATAATGTGTCCACAGACAGAGTGAGAAAGCAAAAAAAAAGCTGACAGGGACACAGAGGAGAGGTGATGGTGACACAAGAAAAGGGACAGCTTAACTCTGCTCCGAGAATGGAATCAATTTTATTTATGGGATGGTGTGTTTTTGCCTGTGTGTGTCTGTGTGCCCACTCACACCTTTAAATCATTTGTTACGTCTTGTCTACGCTGAAACCTTCAAAGCTGGACATCAGCAATGTTCAGTATTAATCAGCTGTGAGCTAAACTGTGTTTTGTTTGCATTTGACAAAATCAGTTACATAAAAGGATTAGTTCACTTCCAGAATGAAATTTTCCTGATAATTTACTCACCCCTATGTCATCCAAGATGTTCATGTCTTTCTTTCCTCAGTCGAAAAGAAATGAAAGAAGTCCACTTCCAGAACAAAAATTTACAGATAATTTACTTGCCCCCTTGTCTGTCAAGATGTTCATGTTTTTCTTTCTTCAGTCGAAGAAAAAAAATACAATTTAAATACTTTTTAATCTCAAACGCCCGTCTTATTTTGCTCTGCCTGAACTCTGTGTATTCTGATTCAAGACAGTTAGAGTATGTCGAAAAACTCCAATTATATTTTCTCCCTCAACTTCAAAAATCATTTCAAAATCAACCTACATCGCTGCAGAAGTACCGACCCAGTCTTTACAAATTGAACATGCAAAGAAGATCAAACCCCCTTAACAAAAAAGGTAAAACAGCGATATAAGACGATTTTGAAGTTGAGGGAGAACATGAGATGGGAGTTTTTCGACATACCCTAACTGTCATGAACAGGAACAAAAACAGAGTTCAGGCTAAGCAAGACAAGACGAGCGTTTGACATTAAAAAGTATATAAATTGTATTATTTTTATAAAAATAACTGGTTGTTTCGCTAGATAAGACCCTTCTTCCTCAGCTGGGATCGTTTACAACCGCATTTGTTTGAAGCCACATTTAAACTGCATTTTGGAAGTTCAAAATCGGGGCACCAATGAAGTCCATTATATGGAGAAAAATGCTGAAATGTTTTCTTCAAAAAACATAATTTGTTTACGACTGAAGAAAGAAAGACGTGAACATCTTGAATGACATGGGGTGAGTAAATTATGAGGAAATTTTTATTCTGGAAGTGAACTAATCCTTTAATGAGCATTAAATTTGTTCACCAAAAAAAAAATCTAACTCTAGAAAAAATCTAGACATTTATATTTTAACTGTATAATTTTTGTAATTATATTTCAGAATACTACAGTTTTTACTGTATTTTTGATCAAATGCGACCCTGGACCACAAAACCATTCATAAGCCGCATGGTTTTATTTGCAGCAACAATATGGGTATGTATGGGTCAAAATTATAGATTTTTCTTTTATGCCAAAAATCATTAGCATATTAAGTAAAGATCATGTTCCATGAAGATATTTTGTAAATTTCCTTAATTTTTAATTTGTCTTAGTTTTTGATTAGCAATATGCATTGAAACTTTAAAGGCGATTTTCTCAATATTTTGATTTTTTTGCACCTCAGATTCCAGATTTTTAAGTAGTTGTATCTCAGACAAATATTGTCCTATCCTAACAAACCATACAATGGAAATCTTATGTATTCAGCTTATTTATTACTTACTCATGATGTATAAATCTCAGTTACAAAAAATTGACTGTTATGACTGGTTTTGTGGTCCATAGTCACAAATAAATGCGGCTTTGGAAAGCATAAGGAACTTATTTGAAAAACATTTAAAACAATCTTACCTACCCTAAACTTTTAACAGTGGTAGAAACAAAAGATGTTTTAAATTTGATGTGTTGTGTTATTGATGTGACGATCAGAAGTTATTTAAATGATCAAATTATATTTGTAGAATACAAATATCAATATATTTCAGGCAGACAGGGAAAATAAAGTGACTGGAGCATCTGTGCAGTATATTCAACTTCATTTATTATAATGGGAATGATTTCATTTTGATGCGTCACAATATGCGCTGCATGACAAAATAATGTTCACTAAAAGGCTGTTAAATGACAGTGATTTATTGCAGAATCAACATAACAGAAGTGTAATATTTTAATTAATATTTTTAAATCATTTATTTTGTTTGTATTTCTACTGAATTTTTCAATTAAATGATATTTAGCATATTAATAATTTAATTAACTAAAGATGTACAGTGTATTCTGATACACTGTTTTTTGCATGCATTGGCTCTGGAAATGGCGCAATTACGGGGTGGAGCGATTTGCATTGTGTTGTTGTTTTGTCAACATTGCACCATAAAAATCGTCTGTTTACACACATTAAACTTGTGAGTTCAATATTATTTTTTCACATGAGCAGGAAAAACAGTATTAGAGTAGCTCTGCAGTGCGTCAAAAATAGAAAAGGGCGTTCTTGAATTTACGGAGCGATGCAACCAACGCTGTCATTGATTATAATGGGAGCGATTATGTTTTGCCGCTCGTGTCCAGTGTAGACACTGTGTTATTCCATCTGTCTGTTCTCATATGTCTTCTCTCCCTTTCCCTCTCTCTCCACTTCTCACACATGCCATTTACACACTCACCGACTGGCTCATGAGAGAAGGCTCACGTGTGTCCTCAGAGGAATACACATCAGCTTCTGTGTCGTGTGCACATATACATTCACATCACATACGCACATTCGACAGTTCATCAGGCTGAGGGAGGAGAGAGGATGACTGGAGATGGAGAAACTCGGAGGTGACAGGCTTTGTCATCAACCCTTAAGGGCTAATTTTCATTCAGAATCCTTCCCGCACACTCTTTGGCTTTCCAAGCGTCTCCTTGATGTGAATTTCTTTTCGCGACCCTCTGTAGCCCTCCTCACCCTTCTGCCCTCAGCTGGTGTGTTGCTTTTAAAGGCTCTGCAGTGGTCATAGTCTGATAATGAAATACTGTTCATCAAAACACTTAGTGTGTGCTCTCAGCGGATCATAAAGCCTATTTATTTACACTCTCATCAAAGCATGAAGTACATTTAGCCTTCTAGCTATGCATTATGGAATCATGCAGTGTCAAGTTCAACAGACGATTAGGACTGATGCATATGTTCTCTTGTGTATAATGGCAATAAAACGCCACAGTTTGGAGGTAACTAAGATGCACCCTGTAAACTCATCTCAGCCTCTGCTGGAAACCATTTTAAAAGTAAAGGAAGCGTAAAATGTAAAAAAAAATTAGTTGCTCGGCGTCTCAGCAATGTGTCTTGTGTTGTAATAAGACACATTGACCTGAAAAGAAAAAAAACGCATCCCTTGTGACACTTCCCAATCAATTCACATATGTTTGAACCATTTTTGGATATGAGCTTTCGAGTCCTGAGCTCAAAAATACCTTCACGATTAAAGGAGAAGTTCACTTCCAGAGCAAAAATTTACAGATAATTTACTCACACCTTGGCATTAAAGATGTTCTTGTCTTTTTTTTTCTTCAGTCATAAAGAAATTGTTTTTGAGGGAAAACATTTCAGGATTTCTCTCCATATAATGGGCTTCTATGGTGCCCCCCGAGTTTGAAATTCCAAAATCCAGTTTAAATGCAGCTTCAAAGGGCTCTAAACGATCCCAGCCGAGGAAGAAGGGTCTTATCTAGCAAAACAATCGGGTATTTTCTAATTAAATGTACAATTTATATACTTTTTAACCTCAAATGCTCGTCTTGTCTAGCTGTGCGTGAACTCTGTATTCCGGTTCATGACAGTTAGGGTAGGTCGAAAAACTCCCATCTCATTTTCTTCTCCAACTTCAAAATCCTGCATCACTGTTTTACCTTTTTTTTGTAAAGGGCGTTAGATCTTCTTTGCATGTTCACATTGTAACAGACATGGGCACTCGATTTAGTAACTCGGACCTGAGTCGCACTCAAGTCACATTTTTATAGACTTCGGACTTGACTTCAGACTCAACCTGGAATTACTCCAGACTTGACTCGACTTAAAGAAAAGGGCTTGTGAATATTTTAAAAGCAGCTTAAGTCTTTTATCCTTAAATACTTAAATAACTGATATTCACAACTACGAGCCGTAACAGCAGCACCATTTTCAGCACTATATACTCTAGTATATATTTGAGCCCATTCAGCTCTGTGCGCTTTCCCAGATAGCATGCGTACGTCTGCAAGATATCTGTTAATCTGGAAAACATCTGCTGTGTACAAACATCTGACAGACGTCTGTAAGATGTAAATTTTACATATTTTCTAAATCATAAACATCTTAAAGACACCTAATAGATGTCTATTTGACATCTGTTATAACGTCCTATAGATGTATTGCAGATGAGCAAACAATCTAAAAATACATCTTGCAGATGTAAATGCATACGTCAAATAGATGTCTCTGATATGTACGTGAGCTATCAGGGTTTTCTCTCTCTCCAGATGTGTGCTGGCGCCAAGATTAAGAGCTGCAGATGATGCGGTTATTTTAACAACAGAAACACAGTAACAGTAAAATTATAGATTACCTTCACTAAAACATCAGGAAAAAACAATGCTGCAAATCTAGTTATTTTTCTTACTATCCATTTATCTATCAATAACCTATGACTCTGACTGTTCAAACCAGATGTTTCTGATCTACATTTAGCATTATTAATATGTAGGCTAAGAACATTTCAAAAGAGTCATGTAATTATAATTGGGAAAATTGTTGTTAGATGGCTAGGATAGAATTTAAACTTTGAAACTGCTGGTTATGCTCAAGATGAGTTTTGAATTATTTTTTTTTTGTCCAGACCTCTGCTTGGAAGAAAATATAGCGGCCGTTCCACTTGGAACTGAATACCCCCGAGTTATATAAAAAAGAAATATTTTATTTCTATAGTTTTGTAATATCTGTGTCACAAATTTCCCTATGTGGCATGGTAGATAGGACTCTTATTATAGAATCTGATTACAGAAAAACAGTTTCGAACATGGTAATGGATTAAAACATAAGTAACAGGCTGGATGTACATTAACCTTACATCTTAACTCCTTAACTCATCTTAAAAAAAAGCAGATCATAGATCATTTATTTTGTCTATAGCTTATAAAACAGCTTAGTAAATAGGAAGATTTCAAGACATGAGGATTCTGAATGGGATTTTTTTCTTGTGAGCCATTAAATGACTTGAGACTCAACTCGAGCTTGTGACCAAAGACTTGAGACAAAAGCTTCAGACTTGACTTGGACTCCAGGTTAAAGACTTCAGACTTGACTCAGACTCCAAGTTAAAGACTTATAAACATGTCTGCTTTGTAAACATTGAGTCGGTACTTCTGTAGCGTGATGTGACAATTTTGGAGGAGAAAATGAGATGGGAGTTTTTCAACCTACCCTAACTGTCTTGACCCGGAATACACAAAGTTCACGCAGAGCTAGACAAGACGAACACTTGAGGTTAAAAAGTATATAAATTGTATTTGTTTTTTAGAAAATAACCAATTGTTTCGCTAGATAAGCCCCTTCTTCCTTAGCTGGGATCATTTAGAGCCTTTTGAAGCTGCATTTAAACTGCATTTTGGGCGAACTCATGGGCACCATAGAAGTCCGCTATATGGAGAGAAATCCTGAATTTTTTCCTTTAAAAAACGTAATTTCTTTACGACTGAAGAAAGAAAGACTTGAACATCTTGGATGACAAGGGAGTGAGTAAATTATCTGTAAATTTTTGTTCTAGAAGTGGACTTCTCCTTTAATTCTGTTCAGTCTGGCCTCCCACATCATTTGTATTCGCAGGCCTCATCCCATAAGGTTATATATCTGTGTTTTCGCCGCACATGAAGCGATAAAGACGCGGAACGCGTGTCTGAATCCGTAAAGATGCGTCCCTGGGGTGACTTCCCCCAGCGTGAAGGAGGGATGAAGGAAGGAAAGGATGAGAGAAGCACTAACAGCCTCATCTTGGCCGTACGGGCCCGCTGTAATCACACAGACTCGTTTTCATCTCACGCTGCGCTCGGAAACACAGAAGATGTGCTTTCTTGGAGCTCGCCGCTTCTTATCTGTGACGCGTGGCCTGGTCTTTGTCCATTTCCTCAAGTCGGTTTGCTGGAGAGGTGCTCAGCCATGTGTTCTGATCGGATAATTTGTTGACTGATTCGGCTGATTGGCTTTGGTATGAATAAGGCAAGCAGGCAAAGCGCTTCTGACTCGCTGGCTGCCTGTGGGGTCTCCTAGGGGGACTATAGATAGCAGTGGGGCATGAAAACGTCTCTGAAATCGCTCCGTCGTATCACAACGCCCAATTAGAGCTGGGATTGGATGGTCCCTCGTTCCACATGAGGCACTGGTACCATTGCGGTCATTTGTGGTGATGGCTGCATCTTTGTGGATCCCGCTTGCACTTTATGTGCAGGTCAGAGCATAGAGGGTATTCGAGGTGAAACGCCAAAGACATCCAGGAGTGGCCCTATGCTGGTTTAATGTCATTAATGAGAGAAAAATATAGTAGAGTAGCACCACAAATCCTTTTTGAGGTTTCAATCACTGGCGATACGACAGATCAAAAAAGACCTGCTGACTACCAAGTCTTCTCTCAAGAGGCCAAATTATCTGTGAAAGAACCTTTACTTTTTTTTTCCTTGCGCAATCCTAAGCTTTCTACATCAGTAGTTCTCAGCTGGGTCTGCTACAGGACTCTGATTTTGAAGTTTCATTTAGGTTAGGCTGCTAAGAGAGGACTGCACATTTGGCTTTACTTTAATGTCTTTTATTACTATATGAATATAATTTTTAATATAATGTTTTTATTTTAGTTTTATTTATTTGTTTTTTATGGAAAAATGCATTTAACTGCAAATCATGTTGCAGTTTTTATTTTTTATTTAATATATATTATAATTTATATATATATAATTTAATATAATATATAATTATAATAATTCCATGTTTATATTAATTATTTTTGCAGTATAATGCGTCTTTAGAAATAAAATATATATAGTAACTGCCTTTATATTTTACTTCCAGGAGAATCGTAATTGTATTCCATGACATTTTATAACCTTTTTTTCTTTTTTTTGCCAAAAAATTTTGAGAAAAATAGTATGAAAAGAAAATGTTATTATGTTTCCCAAGGACTAGTATGATAGCATTTTTTTTCATTTACCGGTACTTTAATGTTAGATTTTACAGTATTACTGTATTTTTTTAATGTAATGTTTTTATTTTAGTTTTATATATTAGAGATCACAAATATTTTATTCTTTTGACAGGCACATGCTTTCTTCAGGTATATACTGTAATTCTGACAGTACTTTAATGTCAGGTATTACTATATGAATATAATATTTAATTTAATTAAATTTATTTATGTTTATATTAATTATTTTTGCAGTATAATGCAGCTTTAGAAATTGAAATATATAAAGTAACTACCTTTATATTTTGCTTCCAATAGTGTCATAATTGGATTCCATGACATTTTATATTCTATTCATTTATTTAATTAATTTATGTTGTTATTATCATTATTATTAATTTTTTTTTTTTTTTGGCTAAAATTTTTCTAAGGACTAATATAATAGTGTTTTTGTCTATTTATCAGTACTTTAATGTTAGATTTTACAGTAGTAATATGTTTTTTAATATAATGTTTTTTATTTTAGTTTTATTTATTATTTTGTTGTTATGAAAAATGTATTTGTGTATTTTATGCTTTTATTTTTCATTTAATATTTATAATAATTTCATGTTTATATTAATTATTTTTACAGTATAATGCGTCTTGAAAAATAACTGCCTTTATATTTTGCTTCTAAGAGAACCATAATTGGGTTCCATGGCATATTATCCCCTGTGTGGTTTTTGTAATTATTAATTATGTATTTATTTATTTAGGCTGCTAGGAGGCCAGCTAAAAATGTTTCAAGAAAAAGTATAAAAAGAAAAAAATAAACAAATGAAAAAAAGCAAATAATAATAAAATAAATACAATTTTATTGAAATTGACAGGCACATTTGATAGTATTTTAATGTCAGATCTTACTATGCTTATAAAATGTTGAATATAATGGTTTAGTTGTTATTTTTTTGTTTATGAAAAATGCTGTCTTATATTTTTGTATTTGTGTTTTTAATTTAATATTTCTAATAATTTCATGTTTATGTTAATTATTTGTTACAGTATAGTGTCTTTATAAATGAAAACACAGTAACTGCCTTTATATTTTGCTTCCAAGAGAATCATAATTGGCTTCCATGGCATTTTATACCCTGCTTGCTTTGTTTTTTAGTTTTTTTTTTTTTTCAAATGTATCAACAAAAGGATATGAAAAGCGTTTTTAAAAGCTGATAAGCCTATTCATTTTGCTGTCTTAATTATGCATGTTTATGTAGTCATTTGCATTTTAATATTTACATTTAGCATTGTTGTTTTGCTAGGAAAAAATCTACCATTGCAGAAATTCCAGCAGTAGATAAACTTCTTGAATCTGACCCAAATGGTGACAAATCTCTGTTATTCTCTGACTTTGGAGCAGGTGGACAGGGATATGAGCTGTAGGGAAACTTTTTAGGTGAGTATTGGTCCATTGTGTGAGTTTTTGAGGAACAACCCAGAGCCAAACGTCAGCGATGGAATCAATCAGGAGGTTGGCCGTTGTTCTATTGGCGACAGTGAGAGTGGAGTGCGGGAAAAATGGTCAACGATTTCGCTTTTCTTGTCATCTACCCTGGCAGTGTGCCTTCACGCAGAATAATAGGAGTTAGAGCCATTCTTCTTGTATGGAGGCAGAGAACGAGCGATGTGGAGGGGGTGGAGGGGGTGGAGGGGGTAGGTAAGAGGGAAGTGATTTCCATGCTAATGGGAATGTTCCCGGCAGGGCTTTCTGTCTGCGCCTATGTCTCTATGATGAATGCAGCCGTCGGACTGCCAGCGCGACGGGGGTCTCGCACCAAACCGCGAACTCGCAACTTCCTCTCTCAAGCACGACGACGAAAAGAAAGTGAAGTGGGCGCTCGCATAGAACTGAAAGACGGACTCTAAGCTCCAGCTGCATAAACTAGCGAATTCACGGCTTATTTCTTTGAGGTTTGCGCATATTCACGCTTCTGGACGCTGGCCTGTGCACTGACGTCTTTTATTATTTAACATGCCACATATACACGATGGTGAAAAATTGGAGAGTGAAGTACTTGAAGAAACGGTGCTCTGGGCAAAGTCTATTTTAGATTATGGGCACGTTGAATCACAGGACGGATTTAGTTATACAGCACAGTGTGCCAGGCCTCTTCGAGGGCATTGTTGATGGAGGTCAGCATACGGTGATCTAATTCTAGCGGTTAGTCGTGAAGCATTGCAGCAAGGAATGAGCGTTAGTCTAACCTGGCCACGTTATGACTCGAGGTGTCCTGAGAGAGCCAGACGCAGCCTGACAATAGACACCAGGAGGCCTGGACACAGTCGTTGCTGTTATTAAAGTGGAATTACGGAGGGAGGGATTTGATATTAAAGTCATTTTGAGCTGAGGGTGTGGATGTGTTTTGATTATCCCACAGCCCCAGTGGTCTTTGTGAGAGAAATATAGTGAGAGTCCTCTGGAGGTATTTACACCCTGAAGCAAGCGCACAACACTGATTTCACCACCTGTATTTCTCCTCGGAAACAGTGCAGGCTTGACATAAACACAATCTCTGTCCCTTCTCCTTCTCATTTTCTCTCCACTTTTTACCCTCATTCTCTTTCTCAGGCAATATCCGTCACCATTCCCAGCCTGTTTTCTCATTTTCCGTCCTTTTTCTCTTTTCCTAAGAAACTTGTTGGCCACAAAAATACCACAAAGTTTTAGGTCTGACAGGTCTGTATGTGAATGAATATTAATATGCAGATGGTTGAATTAAGGTTTGAAATTAACCAGAACTTGGTGCAAAAGTGCAAAAAAGAATATATATATATATATATAAAGATCAAAAGTTCAATTTTTTAATGTATTTTAAAGAAGTCTCTTCTGCTCAATAAGCCTGCATTTATTTGTTCCAAAATATAGCAAAAGCAGGAATATTGTCAATGCTTTCAATGTGAATATATTTTAAAATGTAATTTATTTCTGTGATCAAAGCTAAATTTTCAGCATCATTCGTGTCACATGATCCTTTAGAAATCATTCTAATATGCTGATTTGCTATACCAATATTTAAAACAGTTGAGTACATTTTTTCAGGATTCTTTGATGAATATATAGATCCAAAGATTAGCACTTATCTGAAGAAAAAAAAGCTTTTGTAACAGAATACACTATACCTATATAACATTTATAATGTTACAAAAGATTTTTATTTCAGATAAATGCTGTTCTTCTGAACTTTCTATTCATCAAAGAAACCTGAAAAAAATCTACACAGCTGTTTTCAACATAATAATAATAATAAATGATTTTTGAGCAGAAAATCAGAATATTAGAATAATTTATGAAGGATCATGTGACATAAAGATATAAGATATAAATTAAATTCATTTTAAAATATATTACAATAGAAAACAGTTATTTTAAATAGTATGTAAATATAGTTTTTGCTGTACTTTGGATCAAATAAATGCAAACTTCTTTAAAAACTTACTGTTCAAAAACTTTTGACTGGTAGTGTGTGTGTGTGTGTGTATGTATATATATATATATATATATATATATGAAGAGTTCAGATGCAAAACCAGCTAAAAAGCCATCTCGGTCAAAAATTAGATAATGATACTGAGTGAATGCTCCTGACACATAGTATACGTCCATCAAATACATTTACTTCAAACTTGCTAAATTCCAGCCTCAGCCCAATCAGAAGTACCAGTACTTACATAGAAACCTATACAAAGTAGCCAGAAAAAATGCTAATTTTAAAGAAATATGTCAGATGGATTTAGAGGCTTTTGCATCTGAACTTATATATATATATATATATATATATGTATGTTTTTTTTTACAGGACACAATTTAATGTGTCCTTGCTGAACAAAAGTATGAATTTCTTGCTTTTTTTTTCTTACAAAAAAATTAAATAAAAAATCTTACTGACCCCAAACCTTTAAAACAATAGTGTATAGAAGTATTTTTTTTAGATTTGCATCTTGTTTCTTAGCTGTAAGAAACATTTCAGTTCAGCCTGTTTGGTTGTTGCTGTAGATATTTCTATTCAACGTAATATTGGCAAGTTATAAATTATCACCTAGCAATTAATAGAGCCACCGTGTTTTGTTTTTGCAGAACAAGATGTTGTTTTTCAGCAGCCTTGGCCATATTTAGCAGTAGCGTGTATGTAGCTTAGCCTATGAGCACTAAAATGTGTTTCAGGGTTATAGCAGGCAAAGTTCAGACAGAGCTTCTCTCTTATCCTGTGATTATAGAGCCATCCGGTGTTAATTAAGGTGATCTAGACCAGTCTGGCCCAGTCTGGTGCATGCTGTGTAAATGGAGGTTTCAAGCCAAGTCATTCTAAATTAGTGCAGATTAAACTCGCTGGCAGAAAGGCAGAAAATAGTGATGCAAATAATATTGGCCGAGTTTGATAATAGAAATAATTCCAATAATTGACTCTCTAATTAAGCTCCACATCCTCAAAGAGCATAATTAAAATAGTAGTAGTTAATATTAGCCTCCTTTTAATCCTTTTTCATTTTCTTTGCCTGCTTATTTTGCCTGTTTATTAATATTTCATCTAAAGTTCAACGCTTTCTGCTTCAATTGATGGCATAATCGTTGCCCACAGACATGTCTCCCGCCCCCCTTTGTATCTCAACTTTCTCCATCCCTCCATCGCGCAACAGCACATAGTCATGGAAGACAGATGCACATCCACACACGAGTGTTTGGCCTCACATTATCTCTCTGGTGTCTGTCTTCACCTTTCCGCGTTCTTTAATTCACCTCGCCCGACTTCTCTTTCCTTCCCTTTAGCTTTTGCACCCCCTGCGTTTTCAGTCCTTTCATTCTGAGGAGCGGGATAACTGCCCATCTCCCACGCATCTCACTCACTGCCGCCACACCAATTTCTTAATCTCTGCCTCTCGTTTTCACTTTCGGTGTTTCTCCAGTTAGTCTTTTGATGTATTCATATACAGTTAGCTAACTCCCCCCTGTGCTGATTCCTTGCTGTGCTGAATATATCCTTTTGGCACGAGTGAGCGGTGTTAACCCTCTTCCAATCCCATGATGCTGTGCGCCCATTCTAATGATGGGAGCTAAAACACTTCTACAATGCATTAAGCCTCACAGCTGGACCTATATGCAAATATCATGTAAAAAGCCCTGTATAATCATATCATCTCAGTAGGTCTTTATTAATTGCTTGCTGTTTTGATGAACTATGCCTTATATTCTATTTTTCTTCCTCCTTAGTAGGTTTGCAGTATGACAGCTCTTTCTTTCATCAGAATGTATGGCTTCTTTAGGCAATTTTTGCGGTTCTTTCCACAGTTCTCAGATCTCACAGTCTACACCTATTTATGACTATGGTACAGTGCCTAAAGAATATCATCATAGCCTTGTGAAATAGTTATATTTCATATATTTATACTATAAATAGTTAACTAGAATAGCAGGGTTGGAAAAGTCATCAGTCTCTTTGATTTAATACTTCTTAGATCCATCAGTCTTTTTTGATATGTCTGTACTTTGCACACCTTGATTGGGGAATATTTGCCCATTCTTCCTTGCAGAATTGCTCAAGTTCAGTCAAATTATGTGTTGAGCGGCAATGGACTGCTCTCTTCAAATCCATCCACAGTTTTTCGATTGGATTTAAGTCAGGGCTCTGACTTGGCCACTCAAGAACATCCACCTTCTTATCCTTAAGCCATTTTGTTGTTGTTTCGCCAGTATGTTTAGGGTTATTTTCGTGTTGAAAGGTGAATGACCTGCCCATCTTCAGCTGTCTAGCAGAGGGACACAGGTTTTCCTCAAAAATTTGGATGTACTTGGCAGGATCCATTTTCCCTTCAATCTTGACCAATCTCCCAGTCCCAGCTGAAGAGAAACATCCCCACGACATAATGCCGCCAACATGCTTCACAGTAGGTATAGTGTGTTTTGGGTGGTGTGCTGTGTTTGCTTTTCACCAAACATAGCATTTGGAGTTCAGTCCAAATGTTCAATTTTGGTCTCATCAGACTGTAGCACCTTTTAAGGTATCAGACTCTTCCAAATGTGTTTTTTGCATAGCGAAAACGAGACACTTTTTTAGGAAAGGTTTCTTTCGTGCCACCCAGCCATTCAGGCCAGCTTTGTGTAAAGCTTAGGAGATAGTTTTCACATGCACAGACTGACCAGACCCCGTTCAAAGTTGCTTTTGGCCTCCTGGTAGCTTCTCTCATCAATGTCCTCCTGGCTCTGTCATTCACTTTGGATGGACGGCCCGATCTAGGCAATGTACTGGTGCCTGCCATACGCTTTCCACTTCTTAATCATGCTCTGAACAGTACTCTGAGGGATAGCTAAAGCCTTTGAAATGTTTTATAGCCTTCTCCTAACTTGTGCCTTTCTACAGGTTTATCCCAGAGGTCTTTTGAAAGCACGTTCCCAACCATGGTGATTTATTTGCCGTACCATGCACTACTAACAGTGGAGTCTTTAAGAAACAGCTTGTTTTATTCTGAAGTAACTGACACCACTACTATTGAAGTCAGGTGGGACAATTAGCTAGTGGGACATGTCAGGTAGGACAATTAGGAAAATTGCTTGCACCTGAGCAAGTTTATAATGGTATGCTCTAAGGGGCTGATCACTTTACCAAACCAGGCATTTCACAGATTCATTTTTAATAATCCTCCAGAATTTTTAAATTATAGTTTACTTTAATGATGAGGGTTATGTGTACATGCAGCTCAAAAAAGTTAGACTTAATTTATTTTATTTTCCAGGGTGTAATGTGACAAGAGATAAAGGTTTTCACAGGATATGATGATTTTCTATAGGCACTGAATGCCACCGATGACTAATAAATTGGTTGATATTTATCTCTTTTTTTTTTTTAAAACTATAAGTTTGCCTGATTAGTGTCGGAAACTTATCTCAACCTCTAAAGGCTGAAATACACTACATGGCTTTTGCCCAGATATTTACATTTTGCAGTCTGGACAAGGTATCGCTACTTGCTGAAAGACAGAGCTAGTTTGCAAATTTGAGCTGACATATTTCATAGAAAATAGTGTTGTATGTGATGGTCATAAATTCCATAGAGATCCAAATATCAAACATATTTAATATATGCAGTTGATATTAGAATATGTTGTATTCATTTCCCACATTTCCTAGAAACAAGGCATGTGTTTCTGTGGTATTGTGTGATCATTAGTCATTTAATGTATGATGCTCATTTTTCCCTCCAATTATTAACAAAGATACCTAGTGTTTTAAAAAAATAAAAAAAAGTAAATCTTTATTTTTATCAAAATCATATTAAAATTATTCATATTTGGCTTTTTGTTTGCCTGATTAGCTTCATAAACATCTATATTTTAAAGTTTAAATATTTTTTTAAATGTAATAATTTTGAATTATTTTTCAAATAATTTCAGGAAATAGTATGCAAAAAAAGTATTATAATTATTTTTATTAAAGGGATAGTTCACCCAAAAATGAAAATTACCCCATGATTTATTCACCCTCATCCTAGGTGTATGTGTTCTTTCGGACGGATGCAATCAGAGTTATTTTAAAAAATGCCCAAGCTTCATAATGGCAGTGAATGGCTGTTGAGATTTTGAAGCAAAATAAAGTGCATCCATCCATCATAAAAAGTACTCCTCACGATTTCAGGGGAATAATAAAGGCCTCCTAAAGTGGATCGGTGTGTTTGCATAAGAAAAATATCCGTATTTAAAACTTAATAAGTCGTAAGAGAGTGGTGTTTTTTTCTCCTCATTTTGTACATTTAGTTCATGACTGGCGTTTTGTTTTGCTCTAAATATGTATTATATATTATGTAATACATATTTATGGCAGGATCCAGATGGTGTTATTCCAACATCAGCAGAGGCTAACTAGTTGATGCGCTGGGCGGTAAAGGGACAGGGCGAGAGAAGGGTTGCTCCATGTCAATTCCCTCTCTCCACATCCTTCATTTTACACCCTGCCTCCATAAGTGCCACCGTGATGGACGTCCTAAAAGGATGCAGATTTTATTCTATCTAATTTTCAACCAGCGCTTGAGCTTTAGCCAGCTAGACACTTTTTTAATGACTCTCCCATCTCGGAGGTCTCATTTCTACAGAGACATAAAGCCTCATCCATAGATAAAGCCTGCTATTTTCTCTTTTCCTTCTTATGCTCTCTCTTATTTTCTTTTACTTTTTGTCTCCCGACTGTTCTCTCTCTTATAGCGTTGCCTTTGAATTTCTATCAGGCTCTGTTTATAATCGCTACATCTTTGAATCAAGCTGTTTTCCCCTCATTTACAAACAATACAACCCTCTCCGTCTATTCATCCATCGAGAACTCGTTGTACCATTTAAATGCGTTTCTTTTCAAAATCCATCTTTTGCTTGCCCACATGCCGTCTTGCCCACACTGAGTCTCACTCATCTCACTCGGTGGACCCGAGGTAATTGTACTCCATGTTATTTACTGAGCTGAACCTGTATTCATCCACAGACCTGCTAATTAACTCCATCTGCCTATCATTGAAAAGCTCTAAATACTCTGCTCTTAATCTCCCATTGGGCGCTGACTCATAGCGGCCAATCCCTGCTCCTTCCCTGGGAAGCCCAGCCCCATTAGAGTGGCTTTTAATGAATTCAAAGAATAAAACAAGCAAGCTTTCTCATCACAGAGGTGAGGCCGAGAGTAAAGGTGGTGCTTTAAAGAGGGTTCATGTTGGCGCTGTGGTACCGCTTCGTTTGTCCCTTCTGAACACAATTACAGTGACTCAGTGGGGAGTGCTATATCTCTAAGTCACAGAACATTGATCTTGTCCCTTCATGCTGTTTGATTGGCCGGCTAAAGCTGCTTTGGAAAAAGATGATCATCCGTTCGCTTTCCTGCTCTTCTTCGGTCCTGATTCGTGATTTATGAGGTGACGGGTAGCTGTCATTGTGTGTGTGTGTGTTTGAAGGGAGTTTGCTCAGTCTTAAGGCATGAGAAATGACAAATGGTTTTGTGGCAAGCTGTAGGAGAGGATATCTTCAGATCAGAAGCTTTCAAACTGTAACTAAAAGACACAAACACAAATACATTGCGTGTCTAAAGTAACATCTAAAAGGACGTGGAAGAAATCAGCTGCAGCGAGTTTAAGTATTAAACACGTCACCATTTGTCTCAGTAAATATAGTTTCAAAGGTTCTGTTGACTTGAAATTTTCACCAAATGTCAGTAACAACGCAAGTAATCGATACATACAAAGAAAACAAAACAAATAAGTTCATAAATGTGACCCTGGACCACAAAACCAGTTATATGTAGCACTGGTATATTTGCAGCAATAGCCAAAAATACACTGTATGGGTCAAAAGAATCAGCTTTTTATTTTATGCCAAAAATCCTTCAAGATTTGAAGACTCTGTGGAAGAATGGGCCTAAATCACACATGAGCAATGTATGCGACTAGTTTCTCCATACAGGAAGCTGTCTTGAAGCTGTCATTACCAACAAAGGCTTTTGTACAAAGTATTAAATAAATTTCAGTAGTTCCCCCTTTCTCTGCATGTCATTCCATTTTATTACACGTAACTTTATTTCCAAAATTCTTTGTTTTTTTTTGTATGCATGGATTGCTTGGGTTGTTATTGACATCTGGTGAAAATTTCATGTCAAGAGTACCTTTAGAAATATATTTACTGAGAAAAATGGTAACGTGTTTAATACTTATTTTACCCGCTGTATGTCAGTCCAATTAAGTCACATTCAGACTGATGACTTGTTAAAGCCACGTTTTTGATCTATAAAGCAGTGTTGCCAAGTCTGTGGTTTTCCTGTGGAATTGGGCTACTTAAACACTTTTGCCGCAGGTTGTTTTTCAGGTCTGCGGGTTGAAGTGACCCCAGTAATGTAATATTAAACCCCTACAATGTGAATTTTACCAAGAAAATTTTACCCTTCGGGACACGATTTTTACAGGGGAAACCCCCTCGAAACCTGATTGGGCTAGTTTTGGCCTAGCTTTGAGTAGCGATTGGGCAGGTTTTGTTGTGAAAACCTGGCAACCCTGCTAGAAATGGATTTGTTAAATGTTTTTCTGTTGCAGTTCTGGTACTTCAAAGTGAAAATTGAAAAAAAAAAAGCAAATTATTTAATTTTGAAAATTTTATGTTGTATCTTAGTGTTTCCACTCAAAAGATTTTTAGGCAAAAAAAAATGTTGTTAAAAAACTAATTTTGGCTCATCTCAATTTATACATCATCTGAAAGCTGAATTTCAGACTGATGTATGGTTTGTTAGTATAGTATATATAAATATAATATTTGAAAATCTGGGGGGAAAATATAGACAAAATCCCCTTAAAGTTGTCCAAATGAAGTTCTTAGCAATGTATATTACTAATCAAAAATTAAGTTTTGATATATTTATGGTAGGAAATGTACTAAATATCTTCATAAAACATGATCTTTACTTAATAGCCTAATGATTTTTGGCATAAAATAAAATAATAATAAATAGTAATAGATAATTTAAAAAATATATAAAATAGATCATTTTGACCCATACAATGTATTGTTGGCTATTGCTACAAATATACCCATGCTACTTATGACTGGTTTTGTAGTCCAGGGTCACATTTAGTATTAAATGAATGCTTATATTCAATGTTTTTATATTTTTATTTAGCAAAGGTGCATTAAAATGAAAAAAGTGAAAGTAGGGACTTTTACAGTGTTACAAAAAAAAAAAAAATCTATTTCACATTATCACTGTTCTTTTGAACTTTCTATCGATCAAAGGATCTTAAAAATGTTTTATGGTTTCAACAAAAAATATTTCTTAAACACCAAATCAGCATATAAAATGACTTTTGAAGGATGGTGTAACACTGAAGAAATTAAAAAAAAAAAAAACATAAAAAAGTTGTTGTTTTTTTAACTTTTGAATATATATACACATTTGAAAAAGAACTATTTTTCTGCTTTTAATGCAGTTTTAAAAAGTAAAGTAATTTATTCCTGTCCAGCAGGCGTCTCGTCTTTTACTGAAGTGCGTGACCTTGAGCATGCAGTAATGTGTGTGTCTGTGTTTGACTTCCTGTTGTGCCAAATCCTTAAATCCCAACGCAAACAGCTCTGCTCGATTTTGCCTCAAGTGCGCCGAATCGCAAGCGACATCTTCTAAGTGGAAGTGCGTGCATTTGCTTGACAGAAGTGACAGAGCGTTTTAAAGTCCGAGCAATGACACGGTGGCTACTCTGAAGTTGAATCCTCAAACACTTGTTGTGCTGGAGACTTTTTCCCCATCAGCCACCTCTTCCTCATCAAAGAACAGCAGGACATCGACTACATGCCAGTCAGCGCTGAAATTCAAAGTCTTTTAGATGCAGAACCGATGCAAACTACTGAGGGAGTGATTTGAAAGGCTGCTGTTATATTTCTGCAAATTTGGGTGCAGTTTGTTGATATAGGGAGATGGTGATGAGCTTTGACTTTCATCTCAGGCTGTTGTTTTGTTGTGTCACACATTCAAGGTGTCTAATGGAGATGTAGTGTGTAATGCCCCTGGTTGTGACATGTGGAACAAATGTTCACTATATATACAACTCTGATGGAGGCAGATTTGTTTTGGACCATTACTCTTTATCCTTCCTTCCTCCCTGACTTTTCTTAGTTTATAAATGTCACAATAAAATCTTACTCTTGTTTACTAATATGCTCTGCCTTTGCGTTTGAAATGTTGCCGTTTGTCTGCGTCAGTGTGAACTAGTTTTTGCCTTTTAACAAGTATTTTTTTTTAAATATACTAAATTTTTGCCCCCAATTGTAATTTATTCCTGTGATAGCAAAGATGCATTTTCAGCAGAAATTACTCAGTTCTTCAGTGTCACATCATCCTTCAGAAATCATTTTTATGTGCTGATTTGGCGTTTAAGAAACATGTCTTATCATTTTTTTGTTGAAACCGTAATACATTTTTAGGATATTTTGATGGATAGAAAGTTCAGAAGATTTTATTTAACAGCATTTATTTGAATATACATTTTTGTAACACTTTAAAAGTCTGTACTGTCGCTTTAGATAAATGTTAAACACTACCAGTCAAAAGATTTTTAATGTTTTTTTTTTTAAGAAGTCTCTTCTGCTCACCAAGCCTGCATTTATTTGATCCGAAGTACAGTAAAATTTAGAAATATTTTTACTACTTAAAAAAACTGTTATCTATTTGAATATATTTTAAAATGCAATTTATTCCTGTGATCAAATCTAAATTTTCAGCATCATTATTACAGTCTTCAATGTCACATGATCCTTCAAAAATCGTTCTAATATGCTGATTTTCAAATAATTTTTTTTTATTGTTATTACTGTCAATATTTAAAATAGCTGAGTACATTTCTTTCAGGATTCTTTGATTAATAGAAACATCCAAAGATCAGCATTTATCTGAAATACAAAAGCTTTTGTATAGAAATGAATTTTATTTAGCAAAGGTGCTTTAAATTTATCAAAAGTGATGATAAAGACATTTATAACATTACAAAAGATTTCTATTTCAAATAAATGCTGTTCTTCTGAACTTTTTATTTATCAACAAATCCTAAAAAAAAATCTATTCAGCTGTTTTCAACATAATATTAATAATAAATGTTTTTTGAGAAGCAAATCAGAATATTAGAATGATTTCTGAAGGATCATGTGACTGGAGTGATTAAGTTAAAAATTCTGCTTTGAAATATATATATAACTTAGTTCAAGTTTACTAGTTCAAGCTTTTCTGTCATTTTATGTAGATACAAGCTGTATGTTTTTATATATGTGGATGTGTTTGGATTAGTTAACATTGTTAACAGTATGTTTAACAGTACATAATTATCATGATCTGTATTTAAAAAATCTCCACTAACAACTGACAAGATTTACACTGGATGCCAATCAATAGTCAAAGTCAAAAAGAGAAACTTGAAATTGATAACATGAAATGTGAGATGCAGTTTAAAGCTTTTCGAAACTCAAATTGATATGATGGATGAGGATATTAAATGATTGATTTTCTGTCTTCGTGTCTCACTTCCCGTCCTGTGTTTTTGTCCAAATCTTTTTCCTTTCTCAGGTTCCTGGCTATTCTCTGTGTCAGAGTTGGCGGTGCCAGGGGCGGAGGTGGGTCGGATCTCAGCAACAGATGCCGACTTGGGAGACAACGCCAAGCTAGAGTACACCATCCTGGATGGAGAGTCAGGGGACACCTTTAACATCACCGGAGCCAACCAAGAGGCCGTGATCATCCTAAACAAGGTGGGAAGAACATTAACAGGACATATGGTGAAAGGAAACCCTGCTGAAAAGATGATCCTCAAACGAGCATATTTGTTTTTAAATGCACATTTTAATTGCGTCTTAGAGGCAACATCTCAACATTCCCATAGAAAATCTGGACAAAAACTCTACTGCTGGCTGTCAGCTAAATATGGCTACAGTCAACCTGGTTGCCGACCAGCATGTTCTTTTTGTTTGAAGAAAGAAAGTCTTGCTGGCTAAGCTAGTTAAGAAGCCTGGTGGGAACGGCAGCACAATAGTGGTGACCTGCATCCAAATCACAATGCCTGCTGGTAACCATCAACGCTGGTCTTTTCAGCAGGGAAAAGTGTGTACTGTATGTGTGTGTGGGCATGGGTTCATAGAAGGTGGGAAGAGATCAGAAGACGCCTCATAGAGCAGATGATGTTCCTGGTGTAGGAGGGGCAGGTTACTCATTCTGCCAGGTGTCGTGTGGAGATCTGCTCCAGTGGAAGAAAAAACCTCCACAAAAGGCCAAAAATGAGTGTCTGTGCTGTATAGGCGATGTGAGTCAATGTTGAATCACCCCCATCAAAGTCTGCGCGGCCTCTCGCGCTTGTGCGTGTGCGAGACGCTGATCAGACAGGCTGGGAGAGAAAAGAGCGTGATTTACGCTGGCACGGCGTGTGGTGCATGCCACACGCAGGAGCCCCATGAGACAGCACTCATCTCTAAGAGCCGTTTCTTCACTGATAAAGATTCTCACTGTCATTGTTCGCCTGAGGGCGTCTTCACATCACTTAAAATGGCAGTTGATGCATTAGTAAATTAAAGGAATAATTCACTTAAAATACAATTTTGTTATTGTTTACTCACCATCATGTCACTCGACCTATATGCTGCTCTTTTTTTCAATAGGACTCAAAAGTAGAAGTTTTTTAAGAAGCTGTTGTCATACAGTGACAATTCATAGTCACCAAAAGCTGTCAAGCTCCAAACAGAACAGAAAAACACCATAAAAAAGTGGTCCATAAGACTCCCTTCCTTCTAAAGCTGTATGTTGGGTATGTGTGAGGAACAGAATACAATTGAAGTCTTTTCACTGATATACTTGGTACTCCATATATCTGCTTGTGCTGATTGTGAGATTAAACAGTGTGGAAGAAATTGTTGAATGGAGTTGTTATTTTTGTTTTCTTTGTGCACAGAAAGTATTTTCGTAGCTTTGTTACTTTACAGTTGAAGCACTGATGTCACATAGACTATTTTAATGATTTTTGGCTCTGGTTTTGGCTTTTAATGTCAGTTGCATTGTTGTCTATGCAGGGCCAGAAGGCTTTCAGATTTCATCAGAAATATATTCATTTGTTTAGATGATGAATGAAGGTCTTACGGGTTTGGAACGACATGAGGGTGAGTTATTAAAGGAGAAGTTCACTTCCAGAACAAAAATTTACAGATAATTAACTCACCTCCTTGTCATTCAAGATGTTCATGCCTTTCTTTCTTCAGTCATAAAAAAATTCAGGAATGTTTTCTGTGTAGTGGATTTCTATGTTGTCTGCAAGTTTGAACTTCCAAAATGCAGTTTAAATGCAGCTTCAAAGGGCTCTAAATGATCCCAGTCGAGGAATAAGGGACTTATCTAGTGAAACGATAGGTTATTATCAATAAACTCTCAACTGATTTTCTCCCCCAACTTCAAAATCATCCTACTTCGCTGTTTTACCCTTCTTTTGTAAAGGGTGTTTGACCCTCCTTGCGCGTTCACTTTGTAAACAGACATTTAAACTGCATTTTGGAAGTTCAAACTCGCGGGCACCGTTGAAGTCCACTATATGGAGAAAAATCTAGAAATATTTGCCTCAGAAAACATAATTTCTTTACGACGAAAGAAAAAATGACATGAACATCTTGGATGACAAGGGGGTGAGTACAGTATCTGTAAATTTTTGTTCTGGAAGTAAACTTCTCCTTTAATGACAGATTTTTTATTTCTGGGTGAACTATCCCCTTAAGAGTGCAAAAGTGGTTATGGTTAGTGATTTCATAGCTTGTGGTTAAAAGCGGGGTTTAGAATAACCCGGGGTTAAGTGCAGTGTGCAAAGCACTCGTGCGTTTTTGACTGAAAATATAACAGCTTGCAGGTTTGGAACAACATAAAGCTGAGTAAAGGATGACAGAATCTTTATTAATGTGTAAACTCTCCCTGTAATGTAATCATCAGGTTCATTTATATAGAATAATTTCAGCTAATCAGGTTTTGAGGTGATGCTCCACGAGATAACGACATTCGTTTTGAACTTCATGTTGCCTGTTATAGTTAAAAGGCTTGAAGCCCCATTTCCAAGCTGCTGGGAAGCTAGCTGATTGTGTGTGTGCTCTGTTCAGATCTGGATCTGTGATCAGACACTGGGAAAAGCCGGCACAGTTGATGCCAATCCAGCCTCCTGGACTCATTTGTGTGTATGTCACAGTGACTGTACTAGGTCCCTGCGATCATGCAAGTTTGTGTGAATGTGTGTGTGTGTATATGAATAAAGTGAGGGGGTTTGTTGGTCTGACAGGCCTGGCAGGTGTGGGGAAGTCAGTGTATAAAAAAAAAAAATGCTCTGGCTGCAGGTGAGCCTAGGAGGGATTTTAGGCCGGGGATGTGTTACGGTGATAAGGGAAAACTGGAAAGGAGAAACAGACAGAAAGGAGCAGGGAGATTAAACGAGTGTCCAGAGAGGGGAGAGTATATAGAGAGATACAGAGATGTGAAAGTAAGACATACACTAGGGGAGACAGTATACAAGATAAAAACCTTAAGTGAAAACGAGAGAGAAACAAAGTAACCGCAATAAAGAAATTACCATAGTTTTCGCAGCACATCTCAAGTTCTCCCTCAGCTTCGAAATCGCCGCTGTTTTACCTTTTTTGTTAAGGGTGTTTGATTTTTTTGCATGTTCACTTTGCAAAGACTGTGTCGGTACTTCTGCAGCGACGTAGGATGATTTTGAAATGATTTTTGAAGTTGGGGGAGAAAATACGATCAGAGTTTTTCAGAATACACAGAGTTCAGGGAGAGAAAGGCAAGACGAGCATTTGAGATTAAAAAGTATTTAAATTGTATTTTTTTAATGAAAATAACAGATAGTTTCTTCCTCGGCTGGAATCATTTACAACCGCATTTGGGATCGTTTGAAGCCACATTTAAAATGCCTTTTGGAAGTTCAAAATCGGGGCACAATACCAGTCCATTATATGGAGAAAAATGCAGAAATGTTTTCCTCAAAAAACACAATTACTTTACGACTGAAGAAAGAAAGACATGAACATCTTGGATGACAAGGGGGTGAGTACATTATATGTTAATCTTTGTTTTGGAAGTGGACTTCTCCTTTAATTCACTTCAGTTTACATCTGTTTGTCAGTAGTTGTCTCATTTTGTGTAGACTTTCATTTTTCCTAAAGAATTTTAGAACGCAAAGTTGATAAAATGAAACACTGAGAACTCCATTAAAGAGATAGTCCACCCAGAAATGAAAATTCTGTTATCATTTACTCACCCTCACACTGTCGTAAGCCTGTGTGACTTTCTTCTGCTGAAAAAATACAAATAAAAAATATTTTGATGACAATATAATGATAACCAAACAACATTTGAGCCCACTGACGGTTTCTCAGAATATCTTCTTATATGTTCCACAGAAGAAAAATGTGATCAAAATAAGAATTTTAATGTTTAAGTCTTGTAAGCTTTGAGCAATAAAATGTTAATCTGAGAAAGAAAGTGGAAGAGTACTAGAAGGGAAAAAGGGAACGCTTTAGTCATCTAATGCTTAGTGAAGGAGGAAATGAAAAGGCAGAATTATGGGTAAACAAATGAACTCCTCCCATGTCTCTCCTTGAATTCCTACTTCATCCTCCACTGCACTGATGCTTCATTCGCCCAATCATATTTTCCAAAATTGCTCCCGTGTTACGTTCTCTCTAATATTCCTGTCAAAACCACAGAGACGGTTCCATTGTCCGTCAGGACACGGAATTCTGTCCAGGACTCCTGACGGCGCAGTAAGACAGACTGATGGAGACGAAGAACAAGACAAAGACAGAGAAAGAACAATTAGTAAAGATATGCAGGTGGGAGTATCTGAAAACAAAGATTGAAGAGGTTAAAAGGGATTTAGCCAGAGAACCCACGCGCAACTAATAGAAAACATGAAAGATACCACTCTAATAGAATTAGAATAAACAAAGCGTAAAATTAGCACTAAGCTCCCCTTTGGTTTCCGGCCCATTAAACAAATATAAAAAACTGCTGAACATTATTTGCCGTGTTTGTGTTTGTGTTTACAGGACCCCGCTCTAGTTTGGCCACCTGCCTATCTCATTCAGAACAGCCGATCGCCATGCCTGCCTCTTGTTTATTTCGCTCCACATCAGAAAGACTGAAGTTGAAGATTTCTTTGAGACAGAGGGGAGAGTGAAAGATAGTGGAAAGAAAAGAAAGCCTCACAGAGAGAGGAAGAGCTCGCCCCAGGGAGCAAAGTGTTTCCAATAGGAGCAATTTCTGTCATCACAATGCCCGCCATGACCTCTCAGGAACCCACAGAGTTTAGAGCACAGTCGCTTTTCGCTCAGAGGAGACAGGCGCAGACATTCACGTACATACAAATAACCTTATATAATACATCTGTTGAAAAGACTGATGACTATTATGTAGCATATCTATGTAATTGCAGCATGGATGCTTAAAGGCATGGTATAAGCCAAAAGTAAAGGTCTGTCATTTATTTACCCTCGCATTATTCAGGTCAAACCTATATGACTTTCTTATATATCTCATATTTTATTGAATATCTAAGCACTTTTGTAACAAAAGTGAATGAGCAAGCACTGCGGTCATTGAGCTCTAAAAATGACAAAAACAAATTAAGTCGTTCTTAAAATAATTCACCCAAAGATTAAATTTAAATGATAAGTTGTTAAATTATATTAGAATTTAAATTCTGTAAAATTTTATTATAATTATTAGTAAATTATAAGTTGTAGGCTACTTTAACTGTACTAACGCAAGTTTCAAAGAATAGTTTTCAGAAATGAAAATATGCTGAACATTTATTTACCTTCAAGCCATTCAAGATGTGAAAGATTTTGTTTCAGATTGGAGAAATTTAGCATTACGTCACTTGCACACCAGTCGATCCTCTGCAGTGAATGGGTGCCGTCAGAATGAGATGAGTCCAAATAGCTGATAAAAGCATCACAGTAACCATATGACTCTCTTGTGCAGTGAAAAGCTGTGTTTATAAGAAGCAAATCCATCATTAAGGCTTTTTAGCTTTAGCTTTAACTTTTTAACTTTTCATTCTTAGGTCCGCTATACCTTTAAGTGAAGTTTAAGCTTTTTTTGAGCTCAAACAATATAGAATTCCCAGGGAATTGATAAAAAGAGCTGATAAAAAATCAATGCGTACCTTAAATGCAATGTAAATCACTTTAGATAAAAGCATCTGCTAAATGCATAAATGTAATAAAAAAATGTAAATGGCTTTATAGCCATCAAATCTCTTTTGCACTTTAAATTTGTACACTATATGGCTTTTCATAATGCATTATGCCAGTTTGACGTCAGTGATTTTTCGCACTTCATGTGTAGACATCAATGATTTCAAATGTGATCTGTTTGTATTTTGACAGTTTGTCACTGTGTTGGACATGGACAGTCCAAGTCTCATTCATATTCATATAAAAAAACAGCTTGGATATCTGCAAATTTCTTCTTTTGCATTTAGTATTTGCATTTGGAACAATATAAATATATTCCTCAGACCCTCAGCTTAACCAGCACAAACTAGCATGGAAACTAGTCTAAGCTGATCATTTTAACAGCGACAGGTTCAAACCCTTTCTTTCTTTCACACCTGCGGCTACCCTCATTTACACATGACCTTTGCACCCTCTGTGTTAATACTGCCCTGAATTACAAACCATGTGATGACAGAAAAAGGAGCACATTATAAAAATGAAAGGTACTGAAGAAAGAAGCCTTTTGCAGATAAGAAGAAGAGACCTTTGATGTGCGGATAAAGAGGACAAAGCCTAAGGCTGAGTGTGTGAATGGGTCAGTCAGGGCCCTTTTTGGTAAGCTAGGTCATGCCTGCCTGTCTGAGAAGAAACTGTTTCCATGTAAAGCTGCACTGCGACCTCTCTCCCTCCCTCGCTCACTCATTTCATCTCTGCGGTCTGCAGTTGGTGCTGGGTTTCTCTCTGCAGAGTCTCCCTTGCTCCCTCTCTCTCCCCTGAGGGATGTTATGTGCTGCGGTCATTTCTGCGTTTTAAAAACCTAGGGTGGAACGGCGCTTAAGAAATTCATTGATTCTCAAACTGTGCAAAAACTCTTTGTCCTTGAGAAAAAAATGCCTTGAGCTGAGGATTAAGGAAAGGAACAAAGTGTAAATCTGTAGGTTTCATTTCGGAGAGGTGCTACTCTGTGTGTCTGAATACGAGTTTAGAGAGTATTTAAAGGTTTAGTTCACAACTCTGTCATCGTTTATGCACCTTTAAGTGGTTCTAAACCCAGTTTGACTTTTTGTTCTTCCGTGGAACATGGAAGGAGAAATTTTGAATAATTTACCGGCATGCATGCAGTTACAATAAATGGAAGATTTAAAGCTTGCAAAAACAACACACATTAGCATAAAAGTATAATAAACGTAGTCCATACCAACTGTGTCCTATAAAGACTGATAGCTTTCTCAGATAGCACACTTCACGAGTGCACGCTTACATATAATTAGCCGGAGTATAGTAATGCATATTTGGCGTGCTGTCCGGGGAAGGGCTCCGAGCTCGGGAATGGCCCAGAGAACCCCCCTAGGTGTAGTGAGAACTTGGAGTGAGGAGATGGGGTGGTGAAGGGATGCTGATAAACTGTCAAATAGATAGAGGCAAGTCAGCTGTATTTAAATTTGTAGTGTTGATTAGCTTCAGTGAGCTCCCCTTGTGATAATTAGGCTAGGTATCTGACGCACTCCTCCCGAACCTTGTTAATAAAACATCATGTATGTCTGCAAGATGTCTGTTTAAGATCACTTGATCTGGAAAGCATCTGCTGTTTACAAACATCTGAAAGACGTCTTTAAGATGTCAGTTTTACATTTTACATTACGTAATCATAAAAGTTTTAAAGACATCTAATAGACATCTATTTGACGTCTAATAGGAAACGTCCAATAGACTTATTGCAGATAAGCAAACACCCTAATAAATACGCGTTGCAGATGTAAATGCAGATGTCAAATAGACATCTTGGTGATGTAGCACACGTACGTCTGCAAGATGTCTGTTAAAGATCACTTGATCTGGAAAGTATCTGCTGTGTATGAACATCTGACAGACGTCTGTAAGATGTCAGTTTTACATATATTCTAAATCATAAACATCTTAAAGACATCTAATATACGTCTATTTGACATCTGATAGGAAACGTCTAATAGACGCATTGCAGATGAGTAAACACTATAATAAATATGTCTTGCAGATGTAAATGCAGACGTCAAATAGACGTCTCCGTGATGTAGCACACGTACGTCTGCAAAATGTCTTTCACTACCAGAGAGAGCTAGTTGATGTGATCAGATCATTGAGTCAGTATCAATAAAACATTAAAATAAAAGCATTTGTCACCACATATTGAAACATTCATTTTATGAGAATCCCCGCTCGGTAATCCTTCCTCTGCAAGTGTCGACAGTTGGTTTAACCGGCTCATTCGCTTCTTTTTGAGTCCTCAGTAACTCTCTGCAAACTTCGACAGTTGGTTCTTTTTGAGTCGGACATGCTACTTTGGTTGTGCATCCTGCGTCATCATCCCGAAACTAAAGTTTGATTCACTTCGATTTTGTGAACCGGCTCAGAATAAGGAATGAAGAAGGAATGAGAGTCATTCATTCAAATCGAGTCAAGTCAGATTTGTATAGGGCTTTTTGCAAAACATTTAAGGCGAGGGCTATTAATCAGAATCAGACTCTTTCTCTGATAAACTCGCACACATGCGTCAAAACTGACAAGCATCCCTGGTGGAAAAAACAGCATATGCTGGTTCGGTATGTTTGATGCTGGTTTAAGCTGGTCCTTTGCTGGTTTATGTTGGTCCTTTGCTGGTTTATGGTCAAGGACCAGCATAATCCCAGCAAAGGACCAGCTTAAACCAGCATCAAAACATACCTACCAGCATATGCTGTTTTTTTTAACCAGGAATGACATGTATTTCATTGAATTACTTCAATTTCGATGTGTTTCTCACATAAAGCTATCCTATGGCTTCAGAAAAGTTAAAATAGCAGAATGTGGCACTTTTGATCAAACTTTGAAGGTGCATTTTTGTCATTTTGGAACTTGACAGCCTGTTTTGCATCCACTATTATTACATTCATTACATTTACTTTTATTACAGTGCTCAGGACATTCTTTAGAGATTACATTTTGTGTATTGCACGAAAAAAGTCAGTCATACAGCTGGGAACGATGTGAGTAAATGATGACAGAATTTTAATCTTTGGGTGAACTATTCGTTTAACATTTTGTCCCCACGCTGGCATTACGCAGCATTATTCACTGTTCTTAGACTAATCAACACAAAGTGAATTTTCAGAGGCATAATTATCCAGACAGAACGGCGCGTGTGTGTTTGTGTGGGCTGGTGGGTGGCATGCTGCTCTGATTAAGCGTATGCAGATTGCTGGAAGTCTGTGTTTATATGTTTGAGTTTGTGTGTGTGTGTGTAAGAGAGAAAGAGAGAGCTGCATTACACACGTCTATGATGGAAGAGATCTGTGTACATTTGAATATTTAATACGCCGGCAACAGATCCACATCTGTGATCTCTTGTGGCAGTGTTGTACAACCAACTGTCCTTAAAGTGACTGATGCTAAAGTAACATTAAACACCTTTCTGTAACTGTAGTCCCGTATTCCTTTACAGCTTTCCAACAGTGCCACCTAGTGGTACAACAATTTGAAGGTTTGAGCTGAGTGATTGACATTCCCTTGCTTTTGCAAAATAAATAGGATGCTATGAATTAAACATAGACCGGTGGACATGAATTTCCTGTTGTAAATGTCTGCAATGCAGAATTGAAGATTGCAGGTTTAAATCTCGCATTATATTTACATTTATGCAGTGCGTGCATCACTTAGGCTAAATTTGTCTCCGGATGTGTTCCCTGAGAATCAAACTCATGACCTTGGTGTTGCTAGTGTCATTCTCCACCAGCTGAGTTTTAGAAACAGCTGTGGATGCTGTAAATCTGTCTTCCATTTAGCTGTGTAGCTAATCCACGGTCATCAACCTGTGGTGCTGTCCGGATTATCTGTGTTTGTTTTCTCTCTGAGAGGAGAGATTGTGTTAATCTTCTCTGAGACAGAGAAAGAAAGATAGACGAGATCGTTATTGAGCGGGTAATGAAGGACTGTGGGAAAAAGAGAAGGAATTATAGCGAGAAGGAAAAGAATTGGAGAGCTAGGAATGCCAAGGTGGAATTTTGAATCAAACCCGGTTTTTGGATGTGAAGATGTGGGCTTGTAAGGTTTAAGAACGTAAGGAATGACGGGGAGACCGTGGAGGGAGCGCAGAGAAGCAGTACGTTGTTAGAATGTAGTGTGTGAATTGCTTCAAAGGATAATCTGGGCTTAACGTCCCCAAGTCGTATTAAAACACAAGGGAGAGCGAGAGAGAAAGAGAGTGGCTGTGAATCAGGTGTCAGGAAGACAACCTGATTCAAAACTGCCTGTCACCTTTGAATGAATGCAGTTGCGTACATACATTTGCATGCAAAAGACATGCAGAGGACAAATCAGAGGATTTTCAGCACAACATGTGTGTGCATAGAAAGAAAAACAGGGCGCAATCAGAAATTCACAAAGAGAATAGATCCAAATACATACGAACACATCTTGAGCGCAAACCGTGAATTTGTGACTCCATTTGTCAGCATATGTATGGGGGTAAAATGGTATGGAGACTTATTTTGAGCCTTCTGTTCAACAATATTCATTTAGCCTTTTGTCTTTGTTGTTGTTTAATTTACACTTGCGGGAAAGTTTTGTAATTTGGCACACAGATAGAGGACAGTCTCAACATTAACCATAGCAAGTTTGGGGTCTCTTAAACTTAAACTCTCTAGCGCCACCACTAGTCCAAAATTTCACTCATGTTTATGCTAAGAACTTTTGAACCGTAAGGTCTAGAAGGAAAATTATTTCCGCTATTTTTAATAGTTTGAAAAGCCTACTTTTTCGAACTCGTCCTAGACGGTTTGTCTGATTTTCACCAAAATTGGCTCAGATCATCTTTAGACAATGCTGGCAAAAAGTTATGAAATTCAAGCTGATTAGTCAAACCGTTCTCGAATAACGTGCAAATGAATTTGACGTAGAGCACACAAAAATGGATGTGAGCTTATATCTCCGCAACGGTTTGGCATATTAAGACCAAACTTGGTGTGTGTTATAACAATCATGACCTGAGGCTACCTGCTCAATTTTGTGGTCAGGTGATATGAAAAATAAGCTATTTTTGCTTATAACTTCTGAATATTTAGGTCATTGTCGTTGACCATTTAGAATTTTGTTGTAAAGTACTGTATTTTACAAATGCATTGGCGTATTGTTATGAAACTTGGTATGTGTCTTTGGCACTGAAAAAGTTTCACCTTGTGGTCAAAAGTTATAATGAAATTTCTAAAAATGCTAATAACTTTTGTTTAAATAAAGGAAAGGAAAGGACGTGATGTGCGGCCAAGTATGGTGACCCACAAATTCCAAGTATGGTGACCCATACTTGGAATTTGTGCTCTGCATTTAACGCATCCAAGTGCACACACACAGCAGTGAGTAGTAAACAAACATGCACACACACACACACACACACACTGGAGCAGTGGGCAGCCATATTGCTATTGCTGTGGCGCCCGGGGAGCAGTTGGGGGATCAGTGCCTTGCTCAGGGGACTCACCTCAGTCGTGGTATTGAGAGAGCGCTGGTTATTCACTCCCACCACCTTCAATCCCTGCCGGACCTGGGACTCAAACCCACAACCTTTCAGTTACAAGCCCGACTCCCTAACCATTAGCCTATTGTTATGAGATCTTGATAGATTCCTTGGATCATGCCAAGAACATCGATACCAATTATGTCGTAATTGTCTGAAATTCCTGTCCACTATTTTGAGTTATGATGAAATCTTTTTGGAATTTGCTGGAAAGATGCCTAAGGCCCCAATCAGACAGAACGCGTTTTTGCAGCAAGAGGCGCCTTTTTTCGTTTTCTATGGGCAGTGAGTGTTACGCGCGCTGTTTATGCGCCCCGGGTGCCTCGCGTTTTAACCGCCTGCTGCGCCTCGCGTTTTTGCCAGAGTGCTCTGAGTGCCTAAAGTTGAAAAAAAGCAACTCTGAGCAGAAAAGCGCCCGACGTCATCGCGGTTTTACCATTATCCAATCGAATGAATGGAGAGGCGGGCCTTCTGTTGTGGTGACGAAAGTTTTACCGTTGCTTAAAAAGTCCGGAGATTGCAGTGATGGAGGAGAAACTTTTGGTGTCTATCGCGGGTTACCTGGAGCTGTATGTTTTAAGCTTTTTGCTGATATGACAGTTTACTTAACAGCTAAAAACCAAAGATTTTAGAGCGCTCGCGCTATAATCCTTTGATTAGATTGACAGGACGGCTGATTTGATGGTTGTCTAGCAACATTAAAAAACCGCAACGCACTGCTCTTTTTTTAAAAGTCACCAGAAAAAGGCAGTGCGGTGCGCCTCGCGTTTTCAGAACTAAAAAACGCGTTTGGTGTGATCGGGGCCTAAATGTATCTCAGGCTGTATCTCTGCAAAGCTTTTACATATTGACACCAAACTTTGTATGTGCAATTACTCTGTAAAAAGTTTTTACCTGTTTCAACTTAAAAACTTAAGTTTAGCAGCTGCCTTAAAATTTTAAGTTAAACCAACAAACTTCTTTTATTGTAGTGAGTTAAAATGACTTGTACTTTTAAGTTGATTTAACTTAAAATTTTAAGGCAGCTGCTGAACTTAAGTTTTTAAGTTGAAACTGGTGAAAATTTTTACAGTGTATCACGTCACACTGACTACGCCACATCAATTTGGTAACAGTGCCACCTATTGGTTAAGAGTAATAAACCAATTATTAACCATTAAGTATGACATTTGCCTTTTGTAATCAAACTCGTCTCAAAATATTATTTGGGTCATGCCAGCAACATAGATACCAAATTTGCCATATCGTTTCTGTGCACCAAAAAACCAAGGGGAAAATGTATCACGGTTTCCACAAAAATATTAAGCAGCACAACTGTTCTCAGTTTTGATAATAGAAATGTTTCTTAAGTACCAAATCAGCATATTAGAATGATTTCGAAGGATCATGTGAAACTCAAGACTGAGTAATGGCTGCTTGAAAATCAGCTTTGCCATCACAGGAATACATTTTCTTTTTAAAATAAAATAAGTTGCAATTTTTCACAATATTAAAAGATATTTATAGACGATAAATAAACAAACATCTTACCGACCAAACTTTTTAATGGTAGCGTACATATTTTCCTCAGTCTCATTTTAGATCTCTCCAAAGATCAGATGCTTGGAAAGTTAAATGATCTGCCATATGGCATTATGCAATATAGCATATTTTAGTATAGCCGAATAGTGGACGATATAAAGAGCTTAATTAATTTCCCATAATTGCTGTTTCACTGGAGAGCCATTAAAAAGAAAGACTGGAAAGTGAATTTGGAAAGAGAGGAGGAGGAATCTCCTGATTCCAGCCTTAACTAAACTTTGGATAAAAACATCTTATAGTTATCACCTAGCTAGACCAGCATGAACCTAGAATAAACCATCCTGTGAATTCAACTCAGGCTGGTCTTTATTATAAACAAGCGTGTGAGAGAGATGAGTGTGTATTCTAGATGTCAGCATCAGACCGCCGCTCACTAGGAGGGGCGTAGAGCGTGTGATGGAGTGATGAGAGAGGGAGGGAGGGGAGACTGAGTGATTGAGTATGTGAGAGAGGAAGGGATGGGGTGATGAGTGTGTGCTCACAGTGTAAGTGACATCTCTCCTCCTCAGACAGATTGTCTCTCTCTGCCTCTAATGGGATCCTGTTAGGAACCTTTTCTCTCCATTTATCCCTCCTCTTCTCTCTTGGCTTGACTTTCTGTCCCCTTTTTTGGTCTCTTTCTCTCTTTCTCACCTTCATTTCTGTTCTTTTTGTGTTTCTGTCATGTTTATGTTTCAGTTGTCCTTCAACTGTCCCCTACCCACTGAGTCATTTTAAATCTTTAATCTTTCTTTCTTGTTGCACGGTATAGAATAATAGCAGTAATGGTCTATGTGAGGTCTGTCGTTTAAAAGATTGGGGTGAAACACTGAACTTATTTTGATACACTACGAGTGAAAAGTTTTTGAACAGTATGCTTTTTAATGTTTTTTAAAGAAGTTCCTTCTGTTTACCAAGCCTGCATTTATTTGATCCAAAGTATAGCAAGAACAGTAAAAATTTTGAAATATTTTTCTATTTAAAGTGTTTTTTTTATATTTGAATCAATTTTAAAATGTAATTTATTCCTGTGATCAAAGCTACATTTTCAGTATCATTACTCCAGTGTTCAGTGTCACATGATCCTTCAGAAATCCTTCTAATATGCTGATTTGCTGTTAAAGAAAAACATTTTTATCAATATTTAAAACAGCTGAGGATATATTTTTTGAGAATCCTTTGATAAATAGAAAGATCCAAAGATCAGCATTTTTCTAAAATAAAAAGCTTTTGTAACATTATACACCATACCATTCTTGTTTTATTTTTTTTATATAAATGAATACTTTTATTTAGCAAGGGTGCTTTAAATTGATCAAATAGTGATGATAAAGACATTTATAATGTTACAAAAGATTCCTATTTCAGGTAACATAATAACAATAATAAATGTTTTTTAAGCAGCAAATCAGAATAACAGAATGATTTCTAAAGGGTCTGAAGGAGAAATGATGCTAAAAATTCAGCTTTGAAATCACAGGAATAAATTATGTTTTAAAAAAATATTCAAATAGAAAATAGTTATTTTAAATAGTAAAAATAATTCAAAATTGTACTGTTGTATTTTATTTTGGATCAAATAAATGCAGGCTTGGTGAGCATTAGAGACATCTTTAAAAGAACATTAAAAATCTTACAGTTTGAAAACTTTTGACTGGTAGAGTATATTTTTACCATTTAAAATAACTGTTTTCTATTTTTAATTTTTTTTTTCATGTGATGGCAAAGCTGAATTTTGCTATTTTGACATGAGCAGAAATCATTTTAATATACTAATAATTTTTTTGAATAGAATTTTTTGCAGAATATTTTGCTTTCACTGTCACTTTAGATCAATTTCATACATATCTGATAAATAAAAGCATTAATTTAAAAGTAAAAAAAATGTTGCTGACCCCTAAACCTATACAGTTGCAATGCGACAGTTGTATCCTTCCAACTTCATGGCAATAGTTTGGGGAAGACCTTTTCTGTTCCAGAATGACAATGTCATTGTGCACAAAGTGCATAAAGAATGATTTCCCGCATCTGGTGTGGGTGAACCTGACTGACACTGCATAAAGCCAAGACCTAAAGCCAACTGAACACCTTTGAGATGAATTGAAACGCAGACGGTGTGCCAGTTCTCATAGCCCAACATCAGTGCCTGACCTCACTGACAATAGGAGCAAATCCCTGCAGCCATGTTACATCTAGTAAAAAGCCTTCACAGAAGCTGTTCTTGCAAAAAAAGTGAAGGCTTAAAGGGATAGTTCACCGAAAAATTAAAATTCAGTCATTAATTACTCACCCTCATGTCATTCCAAACCAGTACGATCTTCGTTCATCTTCAGAACACAAATTAAGATATTTTTGATTAAATCCAAGAGCGTTCTGACCCTGCATAGACAGCAACACAACTGACACGTTCAATGCCCAGAAAGGTAGTAAGGACATTGTTAAAATAGTCCATGTGACATCAGTAGTTCAACTGTAATGTTGTGAAGCTGTGAGAATAGTTTTTGTGCACAAAGAAAAGAAAAATAACAACTTATGACTTAGTGCTAGTTCTTTGTGTACTTCAGTGACCGTTCAGGTGAGTTAATTATAACCTCTATTGATGACTTCTTGAAGTCTCTTGACCATAAGTCAAGATCATTACTTGTAGATATAAGTCCCAGGCCGAGATACCAGGTAATGAACCCTAAACCATGTTTATGAGAGTCCTTAAGATGAAGAGCCAAACTCTTGTGTGATAAAAAATGGCAGAGATTTGTAGTGACCACAGTGACCTGATGTCCTCCAGTCAGCGCAGTTTAATTCAGCTCATTTCAAACTGTCCTTCAGCCTGTCACAGGAAACCGAGGCCAAACACATTGTGTACCCCACTGACTCCTTCCAACCTCAGCTAGGGTGCATTAGGGAGAGAGTAGCCAAGTGTGTATGAACATGTGTGCGTGTGTGTGTGTGTGTAGATAAATGGAGGATAACAAAAGTGACCGTCATATAATGAGCCAGTCATTTCTGACTTCCTTGAGCCCCAATCCAGCTACTCTTGCCAAAACCAGCCTATTACCCATTCCTGGTGTGCCAGCTTCACACACAGCATTCCCAGTGCCAGATCCAGTTTCAGATCCCATGACTCGTCACTATACAATAAATGCTGGGCCCTGATCCTGCTAATATCATGGCCAACCTCATCAGAGAACGTGATTGCATTTCAAGAGACTCTGATAATCAAAAGACCCAGTAATTAAAGTCTGTCAAATTATGCTATTCTTGGAATACCGTACAGTGGCTTGCAGTTCATTGTTGGCAGGACTGGAGTGTGACGTTGACATGCCCTGGGCATGGATTATTGCTGAAAGCAAGTCGACTGAACTAGCTTTTGGTGTAGACAGCTTCATTGATTATAGTCAGAGCGATCTACTTTTATTTACTGCTCACTTTAAGTTTAAACTGGATGTCAAAGGTCCATCTGCACTACATTTTTCACTCACGTAGCAAGCTGGCTTATTTACTATTCCATCAGTTTCTACCCACCGTATTTTTACAGCCTTTTCAGGTCATGCAATTGCTATCGTAGGAGCGTATATTACAAACACAAGCAACAACATCACCGAAGGCATAGAAATATGATTAGGTATTATCGTAGCAGATGGGTTTCTTTCTTCCTTCGCTCCTGTCATTAAGTTCAGTTCTGTCGCACTTTTGCATCTTATAGAAAGTAAATTGATTTTCTTTTCTTATTTTCTTGTACATAGATTCTGTTGCCTGTGGTTTTACAGTTGATTTTGTTTATTTTGAATAAGGAACTTTGAAACTTGCTGACATTTTCCCTCACATCATTACTGATAGTTATTAATATCAGTAATATATAAATCAAATATATTTATTGTAACAACTAGTGTTGTGTATAATTAATATAACATATTAATAAAAATATAATTATAAAATAATTATATTAATTAAGTATAAATTCATATAAAATAATATAAATATAATATTTATATATTATATATGATTTTTCTAAAAAAATACAGTCCTGTTTCCTATTGTTATTTTGGTGTTAATTACATACTATTGTTAAAAGTAATAATATTTTGAATGTTGTTATTTTTATATTTTTAATTTTTATTTTAATTTTTGTTTTAGTAATTGTTGTGCTTTTTTCATATTTATTAGTTTAAGACATTTTATTTATCTTTATTTTTACTTTTAAATATAATATAGTATAAATAATATGTGTGTGTGTAAAAATAGATATTAATATATATATATATATATATATATATATATATATATATATATATATATATATATATAATTTTTATTATAATAATTGTTGTTATAAATATATAAATAATATATTATGTAATATAATTATATAATGTGATATAAATATAATGTAGTATAAATAAAAAAAATATATATATATATATATTTTTAACCCCAGCAATTATTGTTATATATTTACAATATATATATATATATATATATATATATATATATATATATATATATACATATATACATATATATATATATATATATATATATATATATATATATATATATATATATATATATAACAATAACAATTCTAATAAATAAAATCTAATAAAATAAAATAAATCTAATCAAATATATTTATATATTATATATTATTTTTATTATATATATATTGTATGCTATTGTTAAAATTATTAATATTTATAGTTTTTTTAAATATATTTTTAGTTTTATTTTTGGTTTTAGTAATTGTGCTTTTTTATATATTTATTAGTTTTTTTATTTATCTTTATTTTTATTTCAGTCTATTTTTAAATATTTAATCCTATATTTTTTCAATTAATCAAAACAACAATTTTAATAGTGTTAGTTATATTTAGCAGTAACAACACTGCTGTTTCTATAGTTCATTAGGGCCCCCTGCTGGTTTGAGCGAATGTCCAGTACAGACCATTTTTAATGATCTGTCAGTGATTAGTTAATGTGCGGTATGTGAACTGTGATATGTTGTGAGTGTAATATGCTGTAAGCTGTGGTGCTCATGTGGGCGCTAAGAGCATTTCCGTCTTGTCATTGTCAATGTTTTATACGGTTGTTTTTTGTTTGGTCTACAGGCGGTGGACTATGAGAGCCGTAGCTCTTACTCTTTTTCAGTGGAGGTACTGAACCCCATCGTGGACCCTCGGTTCCTTCGGCGTGGGCCCTTTAAAGATCGAGCTTCGATCAGAGTGGCTGTTCTGGATGCAGATGAACCCCCTCGATTCTCACGAGCACGTTACCGAATGGATGTGTCTGAGAACTGCCCACCGGCGTGCACAGTGGGACGGGTCAGTGCCGTGGACCCAGATACAGGGCTCACGAACAACATCAGGTACAGACTACATTCTTTCAATACACTGACTGTGTAGTCGAAAGTATTTTTTAGTTATTTTAAGTTCTGAATAAAATGACTTCACGCACCATACTGGATAAAAAATTCGCTCATGGACTCTTCGTGTTTCCAGGGATCTCAGTTTTAATGGTTTTAATGTTTCTATAGTTTTTATTATCATTGTTCCGGTATAGTTTTTTTTTTTAAACATCTAAAAACTAAACTAAACTAAATTAAAACAAGTTAAAATAAAATAAAATGAGAAATGTTTCTTTGGCAACTAGCAGAACTAATACTTTTAATTACTTTCATATGTTTAGTTACTTTTTTATTTTTTTGTTTTTGTTTTAAATATTTATTTCGGTTTTAGTTATTTTAGCAAATCAAGTCAAACTAAATTAAAATGAGAAATGTTTTTTTGGCAACTAGTGGAAATAATGCTTTTTAAAAATATTTTATTTTAATTGCTTTTTTCATATTTCTGGGGTTCTCAGAAGCAGAAGTCATCATAATTTGGTAAATGTCTATAGCGCAGTGTTATTTTAGTATCACTGATATACTATATATCAGTAGGTTTTTCTTTATATTTTTATATTTTATATATTTTTAATATTTAAATTTGGTTTTTATATTGTATTTTTCATTTTAATTTTTCAATGTTTTGGTTATTTTGTTGAGTATTTTCATCATTTTTATTTATTAATTTATTTTACGTTTTGTTTTACACGTCCATATAGTTTTTGTTCATCATTGTTTCAGTTTTATATTAAGTTGTATATTTTTATATTTTATTTTTATATTTTTTAATATTTTACTTATATAGTTTTTATATTATATTTTCCATTTTCATTTTAATTTTAGTCAATATTTATGTAATTTTGTTGTGTATTTTAATTTAAGTTATTTTAGCACATCAAGTTAAACTAAATAAAAATTAGAAATGTTTTCTTGGCAACTAGTGGAAATAATGCTTTTTTAATATCTAGTTTTAGTTAGTTTATTTTATTTCAAGAAACATTTTTTATAGTTTTAGTTTTTATGGCATCTTCATGACTTTACAAAAAATGACAAAATATCAAGAGATCGATCACGATCAGAAGAGAGAAAGATGTCAAATTAGCCGTCATTAGAAACACACACAGCAGCAATAACTGTAACTAAACAAGGCTAATGTAGTAAAACACAAAGTATAATGTCATAAATATACATTACGTTTTGCAAAAATGTAAATATAATGGAAGGTTGTTAACAGTGGACACACATGCTTCTTTAGAAATTGGCTCTAGTGAGGAATTTAGAAAGGCAACTTAATTTTGCTGCCTGTTGTTTGGAACAGCCTTCGCATCAGGAACGTGCCTGGGATGCTTAAATGGGCCGTCTGGGTAGGCAGCTTATTAGGCTTTGGAACAGAGCCCTAATGTCATTAATTAATTATGGCTGTATGCTTTTCTGTGTCCTATGTTAAAACACATCAAAACAGACTCACAGAGATCAGGGTATTCATGTTACAAGAAGCTTTTGCTTGTTTCCACATGGAAAAGCCAAATGATCAATATTCATCCCAGTGAACTACAGTTATTTCAACAGTGCCTAGTTAGGGATCTGAGGATTCTCACTTTGCCAATCACGGCTCTTTTGTTTACCGCCGCTGGGCTTAAAGCAGCTCCTGAATGACAGATTTTCTGATGAGCCGGGGCTTTATGCATCTGCTCACCTCTTGTGTATGCGACACGTTTCTCCCTCTCCATTTGTCTTTTTTTATCTTCTGTCTCCCTCAGGTTCTCCATCGATCCTCAGTCTGACCCAGAAGCTCTGTTCCGCATCACTCCAGATACCGGGCTCATCACTACGGTGACCGAGCTGGACCGCGAACACGAGCAGTGGCACAATATCACCATCATTGCCACACAGAGAGGTACACACACACAGTCACAGCGTTAGGGAAGTAGTGAGCCACATTACAGGCTACATATAAAAGCAGGTAATTATTATAAATGGATAAATATCCACATATAGATGTCCAGTTATATAATTTAATCAGAGCTTAGAGGTTTCTGAATCATTGAGTGAGTAAATCTTGATTAGGGCGACAGCATTACACTTGAACATAGTTTAAAAATAGAATAGAAATAGAATATAGCTATTGTAGTTTTTTTTTTTATTATTATTTCTATGTAGAAGTAATTTTCTATAATTTCAGTTTGTTTCAGTTAGTTCATAATTTTCATTTGAAAGGTTTTCATCTAATTTATTATTTTATTTTATTTTATTTTATTTTATTTAACAAAATACCAGATGTGAGTTTGTGGATCATTTCTTTTTGAACAGATTTATTTGGATAGTTCATAAAAAATAAACCATTTTAAAAAGAAAAAAAAATCACCGAAAATTGTATTTTTTTTTTTTTTTACATTTTTATATATTTCTATATAGCTTTAATTTTCTTTCATTTTAGTAGGTTTCTGTTAATTGTCAAGGCAACATTCATAATTTTCATTTGAAAGTTTTTAATCTAATTTCATTTTGTATTATTTAACAAAATTGCATAGTTTTATTTAACTCTTTCATTTAATTCTTAATTCTAAATTTAATTCTAGTCGTTTGGATAGGCCGTGGAAATTAACAATTTTAAAAGGAAACAAATCAATGAATTACATCTTTGTGTGGAAATCACTGCCTCTTTTTATAGAGAAATATTTAGTTATATTCAAGTATTTTTTTAAAAGTATGTATAAGTTTAAATCACTGAAATGATTTTTCACATTTTTTATTGCTATGTAGATTTAATTTTCTTTAATTTTAGTCAGTTTCATTTAGTTGCCAAGGCAACATTCATCATTTTCATTTGAAAGTTTTTATGTATTATTTTATTTTATTTAAGAGAATTGCATAGTTTTAGTTGACACTAACATCACTGCTGCCCACAGACATGAGTCAGTGAATCATTTCTTTTTTTAAAGGTTTGTCATGAATCAGTGAATCATTTCTTTTTAAACTGTTTTTTAGATTCTTGGAAATGAACCTTTTTAAAAAGAAACAAATTACATAATTTTTGTAATTCTGAATTTTTTTATTTATTTTTTTTTACCTTTTTAAATTTCTATTTAGCTATAATGTTTCATATTATAATAACATTAAATATTTTTATGTTTAAGTTTAAATCACTAAAAGTATTTTAATATTTTTATATATTTTTATGTAGCTTTCATTTTCTTTCGTTTTATTTTGTTCCAGTTAGTTGCCAAGGCTAACTATTTTATTTTACAAAATTGTATAGTTTTAGTTAACACTAACAACACTGCTGCACACAGACATGAATCAGTAAATCATTTATTTTTGAACAGGTTTGTTTGGATATTTCATGGAAATGAACGATTTTGAAAAGAAACAATTTTTACATTTTTAATCTTCTTTCATTTTAGTTTGTTTTAGTTAGTTGCCAAGGCAACATTCAGAATTTTCATTTGAAAGTTTTTCATCTAATTTTATTTATTTTATTTTATTTTATTTAACATTATTATTAACATATTTTATTTTATTTATTTTAATTTATTTTATTTTTATTTAATTTATTTTTTTAAAGTTCATTTGGATAGTTAATAAAAATAAACCTTTTTAAAAAAACAAAAAAACAAAAATCATGTCTTTGTGTGGAAGTCACTGCCTCTTTTTATAAAGAAATATTTAGTTATATCCAAGTATTTTTTTTTTTTAAGTCTGTTTAAGTTTAAATCACTAAAATGACTCAGACTTTCCAACGTTGCTGTATTTAAGAGAGAAAACAGTTCAGGAGGGCCCATTAGATTAATGCTTCAGTTTGCTGGGCCGTAAAGCTGTGTGCACAATATAATGTGACATTAAAAACAGTGATTTGTCACGCTACACCACTGCATGTTTCAAAAGTAGCTTGTTACTGGAAAAGCTGCACTATTTTGAAAACAGCCGAGCTGCTGTCACTACTGGAAAATGTTAGCATTGCTTTTTATAGTTCATAACTCCCCCGAGGTTCACAAACATGGGCATTGGCTAAAGATAGCGTGCTGATCATTAAGTCAAGAACGCTTAATACTAGTAGAAAATGTCCATGCCACCATGTCTACTAGTGAAAATAGTGACGTTAACAAGTTTAAATCCGGCTTGCGACATTCCTGATCACACCCTTTACATCATGTTTTGTTCTACTGCAATATTTATGATTTATTTATTATGCATACATGGATCAAATGCTTTAAACATACATTGAATTTGTACTGCTCAGGGTGATGGCATGTTAGTAGAGGATCTATGGTGCTACAGCGTTACAGTATGGAAAGTAGGACTAAGCAGCTTCAGGGAGGCCTGATGGCTATTGTAGGCGAAGCCTCTTCCCAGTAATGTGAAGCAGTGGGCACTAATCCACAACATCATGTCACAGCTCTATGTGTGTGTGTGGATCCCGTCCAAGACATTTGTGTGAAAGCAGTCCAAACCACAGGCAAGTGTGTGGGACCGAATTATAACGAGAGAGACAGAATGCTTCAATTTCTCTTTAGGCTCACACCAATCCATTAAGTTTGTTTTCCGGTGCAACCTAAACTGTACCAATATGCCAACTGAACTCTACTCTGAATTAAAAGCTGCAGAAAGCTGTTTGTTTGTCATGACAACTCATTCGTCTGCAATATGAAGAGGGAAGAATGCAAAACACTCCTTTACACATCCTAGTGAGGTGCCATGCTACTGTCTAGTATCTACCTAACATTCTAACCATTTGCCCAACCTTGGGCAACTACTCAAAAAATGGACAATGTACAACCTACTCTATCCACCTTATTCTTCAACACGAAAATAAGCCTATGGGCGAGACTTCCAGTTCATTAGCTGCTATAGGGAAATAACGAGAAGAATAATGACGCGCAGTACACGTTAAAACTGTTTGCACTACAAACCAGTGTCTTCGTAATTAAAGATAATACATTAACATAATCTGGTAAGACACATCGATTACAGTATCAAGCAGTAAAACAAGCTGTTTTGTACAGCTAAAAATAGCTGGACGCCGATGAGACCGGAAGCCACTCCCATAAAATTTACAAATGGCCGTGCCCGCTCTTAGGGGAAAGATAAGGTGGATACAAAAATAGCTAAGCTAAGCTGAAAGCTACCATTAAGAAGAAGTAGCTAGCTAGTTACACTAAAATCCATATTGAAAATGTAAAGTAGTTTGCTATATTGAAGCTACTTAAAATTATTTCATGTGTGATATATTAAAACAAATGCTTAGTAATTGTTGTACCAACACTACGGTCCAAAAGTTTAGGGTCAGTTTTTTTTTTTTTTTTTTAAATTAAAACTGCAGTCTGTAACTTTTTTTGTGTTTACAATTTACAAAATGAATATAATAAGCAAGTACATCATGACAAGTACATCTTACAGTTGTTTATTAACCGCTAGAGCACCAAACGTTGTGGACTGCAGCTTTAATACTTTTATTTAGCAAGGACACAATTAATTAATCAAAGTGGCGGTAAATGCATTTTTAATGTTACAAAAGATTTCTACTCCAAATAGTTCTATGGTTCTTTTGAACTTTGTTTATCAAAGAATCCTGAAAAAAAAAAAAAAATCACAGTTTCACAAAAATATTAAGCAGCTTAAAGGAATAGTTCACCCAAAAATGAATATTTGCTGCAAAAGTATTCACCCTCAAGCCATCCAAAATGTGTTGAAGCCCATTTCTGCCACTGCATAAAAAATTAAAAAGGAATTGTGACTTATCTCACAATTCTGAGTTTTTTCTTGCAATTGCGAGTTTACATCTTGCAGTTCTGACTTTTTTCTCAGAATTGTGAGATATAAACTAGCAATTGCAAGTTATAAAGTCAGAATTGCCAGATATAAACTCATAGTTGCGAGTTATAAAGTCATAAAGTTATAAAGTTTTGAGTAATGTAAGATCCATGTAAGATTTCAACTTTTTTCTCAGAATTGCGAGTTTATATCTCACAATTCTGAGAAAAAAAGTTATCTCTCGTTAAGTCAGAATTTTGAGATATAATCTCACAATTGTGACTTTTTTCTTGCAATTACGAGTTTATATCTCACAATTCTGAGAAAAAAAGCCAGAATTGCGAGAAAAAAAAATTAGAATTGTGAGGTAAAAAGTCGCAATTACCTTTGTTAATTTTTAAATCAAGTGGCTTCTATAAAAATGTAGATGTAAAACACAAAAGAAGATTCTTTTGACGAATGTATGGAACCCATTTACTTTTTCCATACAATGGAAGTCAATGTTGGTTAGCAACATTGTTTAAAATATCTTCTTTGTTCAGCAAAAGAAAGGAACTCCTACAGGTTTGGAACAACTAGTAAGTAAATGATGACTTTTGGGTGAACTATCTCTTTAAGTGGATTACTGTAAATCTTGAACAAAGACAAAGTTCTTGCAATTTGTCAAAATCATTTTTGGACCTTCTTGCATTTGGCCACATGTAATTTACGTAAAAAATATACATTTTAAATTATTAATTATAAATGAGGTAACATTAATTACAAAATGATGCTAAAATTAAATGTTTGGGTGAACTATCTGATAACCTGAAATAATTTTAATTAAACAAGAGTTCGCATTATGATATTCTGTTATGATTTAGCATTTTCTACAAAATAATGCATGTGATACCGCTACTTTTTACAATAGCCCTCACATCAGGTAGTGCACCAATGTCTTAAAATACTGCCTCGTAGGCAGCTCTCTAGGTTTTGTTAAAGAGCATGAGTGTGTAAAAAATGTTGCCATTCAGGATATGATTTCTCATATGCAAGTGTGTGATAAACTTTACAAGAGGACAGTTTACCTTCAGTGGCCGAGACTCGAGGCAAGCACGCCTCAAGAAATGTCTCAAGCTGCGTTGTGTGTGTGTATTTTTGGTGACTTCCTTTTTCTGCTCTCTCAATTACCTCAGATAACCCCAGCCAGGTGTCCAGGGTGGTGGTTGCGGTAGAAACGTTGGACTTAAATGACAACGCACCAGAGTTGGACAGGCAATACAACACGGCTATGTGTGACTCAGCCTCCACCGGACAGGTGAGAGTACAAGCCACATGTTATTATGGGCGCAAAGAAGGTCATTCTTGTCTCCATTGACTAGTTCATTTGTTACGCTACACGAAATGTAAAAGCACAGGAAGTGCTCTAATGAGAGTCCTTTTGTTAAGCTCTGCAATTAGGTAATTGTCACAGATGAATTACGGGTGATTAATTACCTTTTCGCACAACTTCAGCTCTTTAGACTCACTGACTCATGCTCTTTGTGTTCATATGGATTTGGTGGTGCATAGTTTTTTTTTTCTCAGTCATTTTTTGTGCACATCTGTGAATATGTCCATTTATACAGCCTGCACACTGATTGATTAGTTCTGCCGCTACCCTGCAGCTGAATCACTGCTGTTCTCATTTACAGGATGCTTCACGCGTACTCATCTCCTCTATAGATATACATTATAATCTGCTCATCTTTTGGTCTGTTGGCTTTCATCCATTTTGCCTCTCATTCCAGTTCTCTCATTCGTTTCAAGTGCCTGTCTTTCTGTAGTGTTTTTTTTTCTTGTCTGACTCATGTCTTTTCTTTAACTCTTAATTGGATGGCATGCAGCTGTTAAGCTGTCATAGCTTGTGTCCTTTCTCCTGTCTTCATCATTCTGCTCTCTTTACAGCTTGTGGTCAAATAAAAGCTTTTTGTGATTTCGCCAATTAGAATAAGTAGTTCTTGGATCAACTTTATTATTAACCTTGTTGGTCCTGGAACAACATTGGAAGAACTTACATGCACTTAAGTTTGGTATCAGTCTGATTTGTCTGTCCATATTGAATGAAGGATGTGGCTTCACACAATTAAACAAACAAGTGCAGTCAGTCAGAACAGTTTGCAAACTCTCTTTCGCTCAAGAACGCATAGCTTGTACAGTGCCTATAGAAAATCATTATACCCTGTGAAAACCTTTACCTTTTGTCATATTACACCCTGGAAAATAAGATAAATTAAGTCTAACTTTTATGAGCTGCTACAAATTATAACCCTCATCATTAAAGTAAAAATATAATTAAAAAAAAAAATTATTACAAATTAATCAGTGAAATGCCTGGTTTGCTAAAGTGATCAGAGTATACCATTATAAACTTGGTCAGGTGCAAGCAATCAGCTTCCAGAATAAACACCTGGCTAATTGCCCCACCTGACATCTGTAGAAGTGGTGTTGATTACTTCAGAATAAAACGAGCTGTTTCTTGAAGACTCCACTGTTAGTAGTGCATGGTACGGCAAAGAATTCACTAAGGTTGGGAAAGTGCTTTAAAAAAACCTCTGGGATAAAGTTGTAGAAAGACACAATGAAATTTTTAATTTGAAATTTTAAAGGCTTTAGCTCTCAAAGTGCTGTTCAGAGCATCATTTAGAAGTGGAAGGCGTATGGTTCCACCAGCACATTACCTAGATCAGGCCGTCCGTCCAAAGTTGATGACAGAGCCAGGAGGACATTGACAAGAGAAGAAGCTACCAGGAGGCCAAAGGCAACTTTGAAGGACTAACAAGGCTTTATGGCTGGGTCTCGTCAGTCTGTGCATGTGACAACTATCTCCCCAGTTTCACGCAAAATGAAAGACGCCTTTTCTAAAAAGTGTCACACTCAGTCTTGTTTTCGCTATGCGAAATATAAGAAACGCACTCGGAAGAGTCTGGCAAAAGATGCTATGGTCTGATGAGAAACACAGCACACCACCCAAAAAACACCATACCTACTGTGAAACATTATGTCGTGGGGATGTTTCTCTTCAGCTGGTACTGGGCGATTGGTGAGGATTGAAGGGAAAATGGATGCTGCCAAACACATCCAAATTCTTGAGGTAAACCTGCATCCCTCTGCTAGACAGCTGAAGATGGGCAGGTCATTCACTTTCCAACACGACAATGACCCTAAACATACTGGCGAAACAACAACGAAATGGCTTAAGGATAAGAAGGTGAATGTCCTTGAGTGGCCAAGTCAGAACGCTGACTTAAAGCAAATGGAAAAACTGGATATCCTTTGCCGCTCACCACAGAATTTGACTGAACTTGAGCAATTCTGCAAGGACAAATAGGCAAATATTAGTACAGACAAATCCAAAAAGACTGATGGCTGTAATTAAAGCAAAATGTGGCTTTACGAAGTATTAAATCAAGGGACTGATGACTTTTCCAACCTGTTGTTGTAGCTTTTTTTTGTTTTCTTTCATTGGTTTGATGTTGTAAGACCAAAATTGTAAATAAAGCTGGAAAAGTTATTTGGAATGGGGTTTGATTTCAGGCTGTAGGACAAATAAAATGACTATTTCAAAGGGGTATGATCATTTTCTATAGGCACTGTATTAAATTTAAATTTTTAAATAACCGTTTTCTTTTTTACTTTCAAAATGTATTTATTCCTGTGATGGCTGTTTTCTAGCAGCCATTACTCCAGTCTTCAGTGTCACGTGATTCCCCTGATAGCACACATACATCACGGAGACGTCTATTTGACATCTGCTTTTACATCTGGAAGACGTATTTTTTGGAGTGTTTGCTCATCTGCAATATTTCTATAGGACATTTCCTATCAGATGTCAAACAGACATCTATTAGATGTTTTTAAGATGCTTATGATTTAGAATGTATGTAAAACTGACATCTTACAGACGTCTGTCAGATGTTTGTACACAGCAGATGCTTTCCAGACCAAGTGATCTTTAATGGACATCTTGCAGACGTACATGTGCTATCTGGGTCTTCAGAAATCATTGTAATATCCCTTATAGCACACATACATCACAGAGACGTCTATTTGATGTCTGCATTTACATCTGGAAGACATTTTTTAGAGCGTTTGCTCATCTACAATACGTACATAGGACGTTACCTATCAGATGTCAAATAGATGTCTATTAGATGTTTTTAAGATGTTTATGATTTAAAATGTATGTAAAACTGACATCTTACAGACGTCTGTCAGATGTTTTTACATGGCAGATGCTTTCCAGATCAAGTGATCTTTAACAGACATCTTGCAGATGTGTGATATCTGGGTTGATTTGTGCATCAAGAAACATTTCTTATTATCAATTTTGAAAAAAGTTGTGCTCCTTTTTAAGTTTTTTTTTTTTATTTTATTTAGGATTCCTTGATGAATACAAAGTTCAAAACAACATTTATTTGACATAGAAATATTTTGTAAAATTATAAACCATTTTAATGTCACTTTTGTCAGTTTAATGCATCCTTGCTGAATAAAAGCAGTTTCTTTGAACGAGTGTATATTTCAGTGTGAGTGGGACAGCTAGACACAATTCAGCTGACCTGACAACCAAATGACCAACAAACTGTTGTTTTGCTTGTTGCTAGCGATTGCAGATGGTTACGACAAAAACAGTTATTAAGACAGAAGAGATCCCTTTTTTTATTTATTTATTTTGTTAGGCAACAGTGTAATTTACTTTGGATAAAAGCTCTTACTGAATGCCTGCTTGCTGGCTTAACTGGAAGCTTGCATAACTTCCTACCGTAAGTCACATTACGGAAAGGAAAGTTTGGTGACCCTTAAGACTCTGAAAACAACTAATGTGACTTGACATTATTCTCAGCACAGCACTGAAATCACAGAAAAAAACACGCTTTTTCGTGCCTCAGCACAACCGCCTAACTCACAGCTCTGATCTGCATCACACGGCTCATTTTTGTTTTAACTTTCTCCCTAATGTGTGGGGGGAGCATTGCAAAAACAGGCCCATCGAGTGATTATTTCTAGTTTAAGTGGATCTCTGGAGTCGGCGCCTCGTTTTTAGAGCACATGCTTAAGCTGTGCCTATGTTTGGGTGTTCCCCAAGGCTCGCTACTCGGTCAGAGTTAATTATTGTTTGACTGCGCTGTGTGGGCTAATCAGTCTCTAGTCACCTATTTGCAAAGGTGCAGGCGAGGTTAATGCTGATATCTGAGATTAAAATGTGGATAAGGTTTTTTTTTTTTAAATGGATCTCTCTTTTCTCTCCATTATTCTTTTCTCTCCTCCTCTTTCACTCCTTCCTCCCTTTTGGCTCTGCCTCTTATTTTGTTTCTCTCTCTCCATCTTTCTCCTATCTCATTTTCTCAGGTGGTGCAGGTGTTGCGGGCGATTGATAGAGACGAGGGAGGAAATGACAGCGCCGTCCATTTTAACATCCCTCCGGACTCCAACGCTGCCCTCAACTTCAGCATCAGGGAGAGTGGAGGTCTGCAGTCTCTTCCACAATTTGTTTCTCCCACCCAGCCGTGTGCATCGGCGTCTCTTTTGATCCGTTAGTCTGTGTCTGCAACCGCATTGTGTGGCTGCTTTGTGCCCCACTCCTTTGTTTTCCCCATTGTTTGCTTTTGCTTCTCTGCCACATCTATCTTCTCCCGGCACACACAGACGAAATGTGCTCTGGCATTCATGCTGCATTTGGACTCACTGGTCTGTACAAATGTTACACGAGCAGCAATGGAATTAAACTGCACTCAATTGAGTTCAATTAAATTAAAGTTCCATCGAGCTCAATTTGATCTAAAAGCCCCCCTTTTTTCCTGTGTATCTCCATTCCTTTGCTATTATTCTCGTTTTCTAGGCCCCACTGCTACCTTGGTGCTGGCGTCACCTTTGCAGACACTGTCTCGCTCTACTTCCTCCTCCCTCACTCTCTACGTCCCGCTGGTCCTAAGAGACGGGGTCTCCGGTTTGACCAGTACGGGGACAGTCACGGTGTCCGTATGTCCCTGTCTGAGGGGCGGAGCCCGGGCCGGAGAGAAAGAGAAACAAAGTGAGGCAGAATGGGACAGAGAGACTGTTTGTTTGCCCCAGCACTCCTCTTTGCCCTCCCCTGGACTCAGCACTGCCGCCCTGCTGGCCATTTTAGCCTGTGTGGCCACTCTTTTGGGTAAGTTTACAGTAACCTCCAAATGGTAATGGTAATGTACAGTCAGACTGTTATTATTGCGAAATAAACACAGGCTCCTCAAAAAATTGGATGAGAGAAAATTCATAGTACCAAAATAAAACAACGCAAATATTACAAAATACGACAAAGTAAAACTATCCAACAGCGACACCAGCATGTAAAGTTACAGCGTCCACATCTCTCTCGTCTCCCTTGAGCCCACTGAGTTTTAACAAAAACCCTAAAGCGTGCGCTGGGTTTGGTGGGGGGTAATTGAGAATGAATGGAGAAAAGCCACTTGAGAGGAGGCAATGCCTCCTTCGCAAAATGATTGGATAAGACTGGTTATGATTGGCTGTGATTGGTTCATACGATAAATCCCGCCTCGTGTTCGTTCCACATTCGCGAAATCAGTCTGAATGAACAATATAATGGCGTTAATGGGAAGACTAATAAAGTAGTAAGTAGCAACTCACACACTTATATATCACCACTTTGTCAAGTCACAATCAAACTTCAAATGGTCGGAAAACATAATCTGTGGGTTGTTTGTGAATAATCATCTTTGTGAAAATCATCTCTGTGTCGGTGGCCTGTGTTTACTGAGCTCTGATGACTGATCATTCGAAAATAAGTTTATCATTAAAAAAAACAGCTGAACATCAGTTCATGAATAAAATATATAATTGTTTAAATGAAATATATTGTTTAAATTGTAAAAAGTAGCGGTATCACATTAGTTATTATTTTGGAATAAATGTAAAATGATTAGATTTGTGTTTGGGTTTTAATCAGTGTTGCCAAGTCTGTGGTTTTCCTGCGGAATTGGGCTACTTTAACACTGTTGCTGTGGGTTGTTTTTCATGTCCGCAGGTTGAAGCCCCTGGAATGCTAATTTTACTAGGGGAACCCCTACATGTATTTTACCCCCCAGAAAGCGGTTTTTAACGCCCCCCAAAACACAACTGGGCTAGTTTTGGGCTAGTTTTCAGTAGCTGTTGTGAAAACTTGGCAACCCTGGTTTTAATAAACACAATCGTCTATTAATTACATTGTTAATGTAAAAATACAATATAGATTTTTATTCTGGTAGTGTACGTAGAGAAAATCTGGACTGAGAAAATGTGACTGAGACATGAATTTACATTTAATTTAAAAAAAAATCTTAAAAAATGTGAGGACTTTGTGTCCTTATTTCAGAACACCACTGCACACCACTGATTTGAGGTGAAACTATTTTGTAATTTTACATTCATCTGTGTTGTTATTGTTAACTAAAACTGAATCTAGAGGTATTTAAAATTATCTTTGTTAATTGAAATTAAATAAAACTAAGATTAGTAAAACGTAATAATAAAAACTAAAATAAAAATTAAAGCTAAACAGTAATATATATGAAAAACGCACATCAGAAAAAAAAATCACAAACGTAAACGTAAAATTAAAATGAAGAAAAAAATATAAAGAAAAATAAATATATACCACTACAGTGTACAAAAAATAGGCATGGCAACAACAATAACACTTTAAAAATATTATCAGTACTATTTATACTGAAGTCATCTGGGATCATCAACATTAGGGCCACTAACTCAAACTCTAGATGGGGGCGAGAGAGAACAAGTCCATGAAAGTAGTGCCAGTGTCAGTCACTTGAATGAACAGTCATATATACAGCATTGCCATGGACGACTGTGAACATTAGGAAACCATCAGACCGCTGGATGCTCCGATTGACCAATCAGAAACGAGAATTCCCTAGAGCTGTTTAATAAATGCAATTATGGGGCATCAGTCTGTGTAAGTGTTAGTTTGCCAGCTGCTCTAATGTGTCTATTGAGTATCTGTCTTTCTGTAGCACCCTGCAATTTTATTGCAAAAATTTGTCAGCCAGCACAAACACACACGTCCTCCCTTTTTATAAATGGCATCATAAAACGCTTACTCTTTTTCTCTTCATCTCTCACTGTTTTCTTTCTCTCTTTCTTTCTTCTCTCTCTCTAGCTGTCAGTGCTTTGTCTCTGTCCCTGCGCAGACAGAAAAGGGACTCGCTCTCGCCTTTAGAGGAGGATGATGTAAGAGAGAACATCATCACGTATGATGATGAAGGAGGGGGTGAGGCTGACACGGCGGCGTTCGACATCACAGCGCTGCAGAGCGCCCCACACAACACACGCAGGGGGTACCGCACCCTGGACAGCAGGAACATGTGAGTGGGGCTCAGCAGGGCGCATCTGATGAAAGATTACATTGGCTACATCTGTTACGTCAACTCACTCTTCCTGCACATTAATAAAGTGCTTCCTCAATGTTCTAAAAGGCATAGTTCATCCCAAAATTAACATTCTGGCATAATTTATTCATTTTGTTTGAAGTCTGCATGTTTTGTTTTGTTTTGGTTTGTTTTTTTAATGAAACACAAAAGGGGATGTTTAGCAGAATGTCCTAGTTGTTCTTTTCCATACATATTAACTATACTATACATTCCATACTATACAAGTTTTGACATTTAAAAATGTATTAAAGGGATAGCTCACCCAAAAATGAAAATTCTGTCACTAATTACTCACTCTCATGTCCAAACCCGTAAGACCTTCATTCATCTTAGGAACACAAATTAAGATATTTCTGATGAAATCCAAGAGCTTTTTGATCCTGCATAGACAGCAGCGGACATCAGTGGTTCAACCGCAGTGTTATGAAGCTAAAAGAATACTTTGTGTGTGCAAAGAAAACAAAAAAAACAACTTTAACAAATTCTTCTCTGACACGCATGTGTCACGGTAGTCTCCTGAACACACAGTAAAGACTGACAGTGAAGAGAAGAACTGTTGAACCACTTATGTACCACATGGAGTATTTTAATGATGATCTTGCTACCTTGGTAGTTGTGACACTGTCCATGCAGGGTCCAAAAGTTCTCAGATTTCATCAAAAATATCTTAATTTGTGTTCTGAAGATGATCAAAGGTCTTACGGGTTTGGAACGACATGAGGGTTAGTAATTAATGACAGAATTTTCATTTTTGGGATGAACTATCCCTTTAAGACAGCCATAAATGTTGCCACTGTATTCTGTATTATTATTCTTATCACTACTACTATTATTATTTTTATATTTTATAGTCATATTGATATGCAATCTAGGGCTGCCCTTGAAAAAAAATTTTTTTTCCTAAAATTTCTGTTTTTCTTTGCCGACTAGTAGTCGTTCATTTTGAGCATTAGCCAACTATTAGTCGCACGTTTATTAATAAACTATATTAATCATAATAATGTGCCTTAAATGCCTACAAGCTTAATAAGTGCTCAAGCGCATGCAAAAAAATCTTGCCAGGGAAAAACAGAAAGAAGACTGCATCAACGTTTTAACAATTTATTGATAAACTAGCGCTTTCTTTGTTTTCAGTTTAAGAGATGAAGTCGGCGACACTCAGTAGTGATGCACCTGTATGCATGTAATGGCCTTGCAATTAAATTGGTTCATTTAAAAGTAGACATTTCACTCTCTGTAGATATATTTTTCATGTCTGTAAGGCAAATATACACAGAGTTTCAAAGTTTTGCGCTCAAGTACATAAAGACCGAGATGGCAGAAAGCGCATCCTGTTTGCTTTCATTGTTTTACAAAAGTGCAATGCTTCATTGTTATTCTGAGTGCACACAAATAAAAGTCTTTACAGATTCAAAAGATGCTTTGATCTGTATGACCAAAAATGACAGAGTATTTTAAGTGCAAGTGACCGCACCAGCACCTCCATCTGTCATGCAGTGAGCGTGCTACTATTCAGCTTCCACACTGCACAGACACTGGAATAGCGCACATTTTTCAAGGGTAACATTAGATTGAGCAGCCATGTAAACTTGCTACTACATACATCTTTCAGATGATAAGTCATATTTGAGGTAGATGAATGACAGGTGAGTATTTGAATGTCCTGGCCGATGTACTGTATTACCACATAGAGCAGCCGTTAACAATCTGTCCATCATGGACTGTGTGACTTCGCCACTTCCTGTGGATATTTTTTTTCTGCGACTAAGTGACTAATAAGCGACCAAGCCTCTTCTCATCGACTACGCATCCCTACTTTTCATTCTGCCTTAAATCTTCTGAAAAACCCTGCACATCTTATTTATACTCACTATTTTAATAAATCACAGCCTTTTTAGCCAGCGCTGTACTTCTTTTGGGATGTAATAATTCCATTGTCTATGATAAATGAGGTCTAAGAGGATCATTATTCATTTAATGTTGAAATGTTACAAAGAACTGGTAATTTTAACTTTTAATTTTCACATTGTTTTTAAAGAACTACTAATCAGTTTAAACTGAAATCAAAGGCGCACAGCAAACAAAATCAGAAGCAGGCGTGAAGCAGCTCCCAGCAGATCACACCATCTGAAACAACTGTGGCTTTATCACATTTATCACATTACCTTTACTAGGGCTTCACACAAACTTCAGAAAAACATACAAGTAAAATGTAAGTAAACAATGTGACTAAAAACTTACAAAAAAGCTTTCGCAGCTATCACAATCTGTCATTTTATGTGAATAGCCTTGGTCTGTTTCTAATACAAAGCTATTGTGTGTCTTCAGAAGTTATATTCTGTTTTCTTTTATCTGCATACAACTTCCTTTCATGCTATGTTCTGTGTTCCCTCAGACGTTATTCACAACACAGTCAAGACAAGGCTCGGACGTACAGCAGCTGGGCTCAGGCCGGAGCGCTGGACCCCGGGCAGTACACCACTCAAGGAGCCGCTCTATATGGGCGGTTTTGCTACAGCAGCCACACCCTCCCAGTGCTGCGTCGCTCACAGGGCCCCTACGAGCCGGGCATATCTGAGTTGGCTTACCGCTTACCTGGGAATCAACCAGACCACTCTCTAGTCATTCAGAACCAGGCAGCAGTGGTTGGACCTTTGGAGCCAGGAGCTATTTACATGCCAACAGCAGAGGCCGGTCATGGCTCTAAAGAAGGGACAGCATCTCAAGACGGAGCTACTGCATCTGAGGGAGGAACGCCAAGGAAAAACGACTCAAAGGATGATGCAAGCAGTGATGCCCAGCAGAGTCAAAGTCAAAGTCAGGATCTGGACTGGGTAAAACAGCATACTTATATCTTTATCATTTATTTAAGAATCACCATGTTCAGAATCACAAAGTTGCTTTTATAACCAGTATTGAGGGAGCACACTGAATTTATTTATTGAATTCTCCAGAGACATTTAAATCATAGATTATTGTTTAATAATTAATAGAGTTTCAGCAATACAGCAATACTGACAAGACAATTAGAAAATCATGCGTTGATTTTGGCTCGATAAGTTAAACAGCTTTAGTAAACCGAAATTGAACAAGGCCTAATAAAAAAAAAAAAAAAAAAAAAAGAGTAAGCGTATGGCTAATTTTAATTCACGGACTCGCTTCTCCATCACACCCCGACAGCATTGAATCAGTATTAATGTATTATGTCTAATAAACATTAATTGAACTGGAGACTAGAAAACAATTGCGCAAATGATATTAATATTCATTCCGCGATGTTTCTCTGGGATGGTTGTCACACACAAATCCAGTTTTAACTGAAAAAGCATGAATTCGAAAATGCAGTAAGCTGCATGTAATTAAAAAATTTTACAATTTTGATGTGCAACAAAATATGTTGTGCGTTATTTGCTGTCATGCTGCTGTTGCGCATCTTAGGAGCCCATCTAGTGAATTTTAATGTCTGATTTTATACATACGCTCATTTAAATGAACAATACACAATACACATATTTACCAATTGAAAGAGAATAATTTTTGTTTTTTTTTAAAAGTGAGGAAAACACATCCCATGTGTGAAAATATGTTGTTTTGCATAATGTTTTGATACCCGGCAGGCTTTTCTTTCTTTCTTTTTTTTGTCGTAGGTGCTGAACAGGTTGACGATGAAGATGTATTTTCACATGTTTTCTCCCGCTGTCTCTCTTTCTCCTCATCCTCATCCTCACAGTGTAGCGTTAGCTCTTTTTAGAGCTCAATTAACCTGGTTCAGCTATTGTCAACTGTTTCTCCCTCTCCATCTGTCTGAATTTGTCACTTCCTCTACTCGCTAACACTTTGCTGTCTCACTTCATTGTTATCACATTTTTGTCTGTTTTCACCTGCTCATTGTGAAATATCTTCTGCTTTCTCTTCCCTTTCTTAACAATCCTCTCTCTCACATTCATCCCTCTGCTGAATAACAGAAGAATAAACTCATCCTTACCTCCCGCTCTAACCCTCCTGCTCCTCCCCGTCCCCTACAGGTGCAGCCAGACACGGCCCCCCGCGAACGAGAGCTGGTGTTAACCCGTTCCGGCTCGGTCGCCGGGCCAGGCCCCACCAGCGGTTGGGTGTGTGACTCCGCCACGCTCCCCCGAGCTGGGCGGCACCCCTCGCGGAGCAGTCTTTCCATAGGTAGGAGTGGCGCTGGGCCTGCTGAGTCCAATCACACTGGGGTGGCGGACGCTCCCGGTGGAAGCACAGAAATGCAGTCAGTCAGCAGCAATTACGCCACTATCCTGCAGGGGGAGCAGCAGAGGGACTACCCGGGGACTCTGGGACGGGGTGGGCTGGAGATGGGCAGCGGTTTTGTAGTGGGAAGGCCTGAAAGAGAGGCCAGCATTCCGCTGAGCGCCGGGATGTATCCGGAAGGTGGCGGGTTCATAGGAGACTGGCATGAACGGGTGGGGATAACCGGGTACCCACTGGGAAGGAGGGATATGACGCCTCAGCTGCTTCCGTACCCCGGCCAGGGCCGGGGTGCTTTTGGGAGCATCCTGGGTTATGGTGGAGCGTGGCCTTCGGCATCTGAGGTGTCAGGAAGAGGGGCGCCCGTCGGAGGTGCTCACTCCCTCGCCCTAAGGGTTGGCGAGTTCCTGCGTCTGCGCCTTGCGCAGGTGACCTTCGACCCCTCGCAGCCGCCGTACGACTCAGTGCAGGTGTACGGCCTGGAAGGCACAGGCTCACGCGCCGGGTCCCTCAGCTCCCTGGACAGCGAGGGAGGCAAAGACGCCGAGAAGGATGTGTGGGGATCAGGTCTGGAGGATTGGGGTCCACAATTCCAGAAATTAGCTCAGCTTTTTAGGGAAAGGGAGAAGGAGAGCGGAGAAGATAAAGAAGGAGATGTAGAAGCCAGCAAAAAGCACAAGGATAGGGAATGGGAAGAGAAGGAGGAGCAGTCTGGAGACGAGGAGCAGGCGAATGTCTGAGGGAGCGAGAAGGAGAGGGGTTGGGTGGGACAGTGATTAAAAGGCAACAAGAGCTGGAATAATGAAAAGTGAAGGGTAAGAAGGAAGAGACGAAGAGGAAAGGTAATAAGCAAAGACAGGGGAAAATGAACAGAGAGAGCAAAGGCAGTGGAGAGAGTGATTGATGCAATTTGAAGCAATAAGTGCTGAAAAGCTGATGTGTGAACACAGAGCGTGTTTCTTTAGCCAGCATTTAACATTCCTTAAGTGTGTTTGGCGGAAAGCGAAAAGCAAAGTTCACTGTATTCCAGATCACATTTAATTATGACAGAGAAAGAACGAGATTTCAACTCGGATTTTTGTGGCAGAGAGCAAGACAATGGCACCACAGAGGAATGAGAAAAGTAAGGCTGGAATAACACAGATGAAAAGTTATGGCAACACACAAGGGAGTAGGAAAATTAATATTTGTACAGAAATTGTTTATACATTCACAAAAGCAGGAGAACTGAATTATTCAAAAGAAAGCACTGAATATTACAGTAAAGTCCTGAATAAGTGTCTGCACAAAGATTCTCGGTGTTTACACATACACACAGATGAAAACAAACGCGCATCAATTTTAAACCCTGCTTGGAAATTCTGCTTTGCGGATGTCTCGTCAGGGTTCAAAATGACTCACATTTTTGCCAAGAACAGATTGTATACAAGTTGCTCCAGAAAAAAAAAGAAAAAAAAAAAGATAAAATTAAAATGTAGTGATGCTAAAATTGTGCAGAACATATGCACAACCATTACTTATCAAAAAAAAATAAATAAATAAAAAATCCCACATTTAAAAAGTGAAGATGATTTATGAGAGCTGACAGATCTGCTTCAGCTAGAATGCACTTTTATACATGATGTTCAAAAATAGATTACAAATGTTGTTGTTGTTTTTTATTCGAGGAAAAAAACATGAAAAAGATGTTCTATGTAAATGCATTTAAATGTAAATATCACTGAATGCCATTGTGAAAAGTGACAACAGTACTGTAGTCTTCAAATATAAAAAATAATAATATGAAAACCGAGGAGAAGATTATATATAATGCCACATCGAAATCCACTGGATATAACTGGAAGACACTGGATTGACTAAAGCAGAGTAAACCCTGCCACAGTACGATGTCGGATGTGTTGCTCTTCCCGAATGGAACATTTATTTTTACTTGAATTGAATGCAGAAGCTCCAAATAAGTATATGTGAAGTCCTTTTTCTGGGTTGAGCTCACTCCTGATTAATCACACTGTTTGTGGCCACAAGGACTCACTGTGACTGGACTGAACCAGAACCACTGTATCACTGCACAATCATGCGCATCAATACCAGGGCGCTTCTTGCAGTACAAACCCACACCTTCCCAAAAAAACTCAACATGTCATTCTTTGTCAAAAATGTGAGCCTAAAAAGGTTATATAAAATGTATGTCTATATTATTGTATGATAAGAGGAATAATTAAAGAAAGACGGATTCCCTGGAGCTGATTTGATTAGGACTAAAGGCCCATTCACACCAAGAGCGATAGCTGTAACGATAATTAGATAATAAGCACCCATAACAATGCGTTCTGTTTATTATAAGACCGAGCTGCAGTCATCTGCCGCTTTAAATGCTGAAGCTGAGGTTGTCAGTGAGCCACATTCCTAAAACTTAGGCAAATGTGTGAGTAAATTCAGAGTACTTTGCCTGAAAAACAGACCTTCCTGAAAACTCTCCTCTGAATTCACAAATGTTTTGTAAATTTTAGTTTTGATAGTTAAACGTGTTAACGAATTCGAATCATTCGTAAATAAGACGCACGTACACGCTCATTCACAACTAGCATAATCCCTGCTTGTGAGTTAGTTACCTGAAGTTACGTTTCGAGGAACGCAGTGGAATATTCTGGACTCCCTTCTCAGGTTTGGCTCCAGTATATTGCATAAATGCAAAAAAAGGCCATATGCCATATCAATAAATATTAAATTAATGTGTGTCCACCAAAGCGTTTTCAGCCAACTGATAAAATGGCAGCTGAGGCCTAATGAGGCCTAATCCCTGATAGCACACATACATCACAGAGACGTCTTTGTCACGTCTGCATTTACATCTGGAAGATGTAGTGTTTCCATAGTTTGCTCATCTGCAATACATCTGTAGGACGTTTCCTATCAGATGTCAAATAGACGTCTATTAGATGTCTTTAAGATGTTTATGATTTAGAATGTAAAACTGACATCTTACAGCAGTCTGTCAGATGTTTGTACACAGCAGATGCTTTTCAGACCAAGTGATCTTTAACAGACATCTTGCAGACGTTTGTGTGCTGTCTGTGATATTTGTACTATTCATCAGCTGGAAAAAATCTTTCTGAAAGTGATTTCAATGATATTGTTTCTGTGTCGTTATCATTATAGATGTGATATGGTCTTCCCTATTACAGAGTTAGAACGATTGGAGTTATCGTAATAGTTATCATTCTTGCTGTAAATGGGCCTTAACAGTTTAAAGAATTGATTCCTTTCCGTGTCATTGGCTATTTTTTCAGGTAGATTAGCTCAATTGTAAACTGGGTGTGGAGTTACTGCATTCATCCTGGTTTCTGCCTTCTTTCTGGACTGCATTGATGTGGCCCCGAGTGGGCCCTGTTGGTACTGAGATCTCACGATGGTGTGTACTAAAAATGTATTTATTCTGTTGTATTTTTTCCTTTTCTTTTTTGTAAATTTGAATAAAGACAGTATGTTTTGAGGTGATGTGTGCACGACCTGATGTGTATATATGCACTTTTTTGTAAAGAAAAACTCATTGCTCTTGCGTGTCTTCTAGTCTGTTTGTCTTTGCTGAGTAAATGTAACTGCTGGCTTTGGAGATGTCCGTAGAGGCTCTTCAAACAGGGACAGAGCTGGCAGGGAGTAAACACGACGTCTAGTCCACTTACTCCCAAGCTGTCTGACAGACTTACAACTCAAGGTCAATAATGGAAACTGAGAGTTCAGACCGCACTTCAAGACAGACAAAAGTTTACCACGAGCTTCGCCTTGAAATTCGCTCTATCTGAAGTCTGGATTACATAAAATGCGCAGGATTTATTAGTGGGCCTGACAAGCCTTGGTTCATCCGATGAAAGTGGGGAAAATAAGGTCGTTTCAAACCGCTGCACCTGCGAGTCAACCCTGCTTATCGTTCACTTCAATCCAGCAATATGTGTGTGTGATTGTGTTTCAGCTAGCGTATACCCACAAGTGCCTGCAAATAAACAAGCCACTGCCACCTTTTTGATTTGAGGCTGGTTAATTATTCATCAGCTCCGGCGCATATCCTGTTAGATTAAATTTGGTTTAATTACGTTTGCAAAGCTCGACGAAGGAAATAGTAGACTAGAATGAGAGAGACAAAAGAGAGTGTGATTGCTTCAAAATTCACTTAGAGCAGGAGAGGGATTCAAAATGATTTGCGGAGAGTGAGATTATGAATGCACGCTCTGTCCTTGAGTTACATAATGAATTGATGTGCAGGTTATTACGCAACGCGCTGTATATTTAAATAGGCAGGGTGTGAGAGCTTACCTCACATGCGAAAACAGAGAAAAAAATAGTTTTTAGCTATAACTAATAATAAATCTCTCACATTTCTTCTGGAAAAAAACAAATAAGATTGCTTCTGGGCATGTTTTGTGAAGCAGTGATACCACAGATGGATTATTTCTGAATGTAGTGTCAAAAGATTTAGGTTTCCTTTTTTTTAATAGACAGAAAAACATTTCTCAGTGAACACATGGAGCACAGAAGTATGCCATCAATGATAAGAACAAAAATAACTTACCATTAATACATTAATTCACTGCAAAATGTCCTCATTAAAGATTCATTTGGTGAATTGCCCTACAATCCTGCACAACTCAGAATGGAGCTATAGATCATTAGCGTGCAGCTCAACCACAAGAGATCTGGAAGAGGTAGGACTATGAAGTGTTTCTCAGTTTTGCATTTTTTCCTGCGTCCTTTGGGACAGCAAGGTGAAAATGCCCACCAAACTTGATAATTAGACCACTACTGAATATCCAGCCCACTGAGACAGCGGGTTGAAAGGAAACAAAACTGTACTTCCCGCAGGTCCAAGTAAGTCTGAAGGTGTATGCTCCATATTTAGCTCTACATTACAGCAAACTACCTTATATGTGGGGGTCAGGTGGCTTTAATATTTACAAGGTAAAACATTGCGGTGACCAGCCAACAGTTCATCCAACAACATATGTGACCCTGGACCACAAAACCAGTCTTAAGTAGCACAGGTATATTTGTAGCAATAGCCAACAATACATTGTATGGGTCAAAATGATCAATTTTTCTTTTATGCCTAAAATCATTAGGATATTAGGTAAAGATCATGCTCCATGAAGACATTTTGTAAATTAGTAAAAAAATGCAAATAAAATTTTCATGTAAATTAGAAATATGCATTGCTAAGAACTGCAGTTGGTCAACATTAAAGGTGGTTTTCTTACTATTTAGATTTTTTTGCACCCTTAGATTCCAGATTTTCAAATAGTTGTATCTCAGCCAAACATTGTCCTATCATACATCAATGGAAAGCAAATGTATTCAGCTTTGTATAAATCTGACCCTTATGACTGGTTTTGTGGTCCTAGGTCACATATGAGTGAGCCACTGAATCTCGTTTTGTTTAAAATCTGATTTTTTCGGAAACAAAACAAGCAGCTGTGTTTACAATATGAGTGAGTCATTAAATAATTCCTGAATGGTTTATTCAAAGCACTGATTCATTCAGGAACAAAACAAGTGGCTGTATTTATGAGTGAGTCATTGAATGATTTACCCAAATGATTCATCCAACAACGATTCATTCAAGAAGGAAAACACACCAATGTTTGCAACTTTCAGTACTACCTTGAAACTATTTCCATTGGCAGAACAAAAATAGTGGCTAAAATGTACGTTACTCAGTATAAACTTATTTGTTATGTTATGTAGAGTGTGTTTTCATAATGCGTCATCAATTGGCCATATTGGCACCACAGAGAGTGTCACTGAACTGAACGGAACTAGCAAATTTAGCTGATTATTGCTGATGAAAATGGTTGATTATTGTCATGTTTTTGGGCTGTACTAATCGGTCGGACCACTAATCAGAAAACCATTTGGAATACTATAAACTGCCAAAACTTATAACAATTCAAGGAAGAAGAGTGCAAAAGACTTTCTGAGGAACAAAAGGCGTTTGTGGACTGAAACCTGAACCCGGATTTTCACAGGAAGAATCTTGACAACATTCGTGTTTGTTCTCATCATTTCCGGTCAGGTAGGTGAAATATTAGGCTAATATCTTAATTAATACTGCTTGTACGTATCTTTACCATCTATTAATTTTAGTTTGTCAAAAGATTGTGCCCTTTCTTGCTTACTAAGTCCTTCTCTATATGATTTAGCAGCTTCCACACATTTTTTCTGTGGTTTAGACAACATAAATTAGCAGAACAATGTATTCAGTAGTACATTAACAGTGCAATCCATGCTGTTGTTTACATCCGAGTATCTCCAATATGGCCTTGCATCCGGGTAACTGGCAAATCGTAGTCTCAGCCTCAGAACGCTGGCTAAACATCTGATGCGTAAGGCACACTTAGCTGAAAAACACTTAAGGAGTTTCGAAGTTTGAATTTTAAGTTTGTGGCATAGAATCTTTAAAATATGTCAGAGAGTTTAACATAATCTGTTATTGATTTCCACACCCCTAAACATGATGTGGCACAAAACAAAACGTGACTGGTCGATGTCCCTGCCAGTCATATGGTCTCTTGGGCGGGCATTGGCTATTCAAATCGGCCAAAGCTCCCAGACCTTCTGCCGTCAGTCTGGCTACGCAAGACTAACCAAACCGTGACGTACGTGCAAACGTTCTGTAAAAGCAACATTACACTCACAGTCGTACTGAGTAGGTTTGGTTGGCTGTGTTTACTGCTCCACATCACAGATATCAACATTCTTGCTGGAGATACATAAGATCTTTATATACCTTGGTAAAAACCATTATATAAAACAATATAAGTCTATGGTATGCCACTATTTATTCAGCAAAGAAAATGTGTGTTTATTAGCAGCATGTAGCAAAAATCAGCAACTATTGCCTAATTCTCTTTGATGTTCTCAGAGGCTCTCCAGGTTTCCTCCTATGTGAGAGTAATTGTGTTTTCTGTCGAAACTGGATGTATTCATGTTGTGCTATGTATTCAAGTTTGAAGTGGTAAATTAAATCTTCATTAATAATCTTAATTATTAAGATCTCCCAAACAATAAGCTGACAGAAAATCCATTTAGGTGTGGTGAAGATTGGTAAGAGTAACAGAATACATGACACAGAGATATTCAGATGCAATGCACTTAATATAGAGACACTGACAAAATGTAAAATTTGAATTATTAATAAACTAATAAAAATAAACATTCACACAAACATTTGGAAATAATGGCAAGAAAAATCTGAATTATCCAGAGGAAAATCCTTGTTGATTTTGCTTACAAGATATGGTGCTGCCATCTTATGGACGTAATAGGAATAACAAGATTTCGTGCTTTTGATCCCATGCAGGTTTGAAACGACATGAGGGTAAGGCCAAAGCATGAGGATGGTGAACCAACTGCAGGGTAAGTCTAAAATTAGCCTAATGTTAGTGTAATCTATTAACACGCACATCATAACACCCCGTCTTTTAGGCAAGCACATATGGTACCCACTGAAACAAGGTAGGCTTCTAGGAAAAAGGCTTTCGTAAGTACCAAATATAGGTGTCATATCACAAAATATTTTAATACGACTTTTATATAACGCGGTCATAATTTTAAAACATTGTAAGTTACTAATTATAACGGTTTAATTTCCACGGTTATTCAAACAGCAGTAAATTATATACAAAAAAAGCAAGTAACGAACATTTACATTATCAAACATTACTGACTAGCATGAGTTTAAGCACGGTCAAAAAACTTCCCTGTTGTAATCAATAAAGCTGTCAAATGAATCTCTTACATCGTACGTACATTTCCAATAGTGTTGTTTATGATGAGAGAATTCAGGTGAGTTTAAATTAAGTCAGCGTGTGCGCGCTCAAAAACACATCTCTGGCGTTTCAGCGATGACTCACCTGAACGCCTCTGATTGGCCATTGCATTCCTAAGCTCAACAGAATCGTGTGTGATTGGATATCATGTAGAACGCTATAAACGCATAACATGATACATCATTAACAGATTTAATTTAATGCCGCAGCTGACACTTTTCATTTTCACTTTATTCGTGATGTCCTTAATAGATTTAGTTTAATTGTATAGGGGCATACTTGTCTAATTTAGTGGCATTTTTAACACAAACCTTCGTTAATTGCAGTCTAAGCCGTCCCCAGCCTTACACACGCTCCGCCTATGGGCCAAAGTAAATGTTGACAGAGTTTCATTTTTGGCTTAACTATTTCTATAATAATTCGAGACTTGTTATTGAGAGACAAACTAGGGCAGAGGAATTAGACTTTGCTCATTTGAATTAATTAGAATAATTAGTTAGAATATTAGATTGTATATGAGTTTAAATCAGACTAGATATGAATGACCAATCATCCAAGCCTTAATACCATAGACCATAACACTTTTAAAAGAAACTTTCCCCAACACTGTGCCATAAGTGTGTGTCACATTGACAGAGAGTCTGTACACTGTTTGCGAGAAAAAAAAGTTTAATTTTGCCTTAAGGATGGTTTCTCTTTGTTGGTTTGCATGTGACAGTACTGATTAAGTCATTACACGGAAGTTCAGCAAGAGAAAAATACAAAACAGTTGTTTGGATTGAAGGGTAACTCCCCAAAATGAGCATTTTTGTCATTAATCACTTACCCATGTGGTCTCAAATGTCCCATTGACTGCCAAGTAAATACCACTGTCAAGGACTAGAAAAGTATTAAAGGCGTCGTCAAAATAGTCCATCTGCCACGAGCTACAAGAATACTTTTTGTACGGAAAGAAAACAAAAATAACGACTTTATTCAACAATACTTCTCTACTTCAGTTCGGATAATTATTTAAGTCCTTTTCAAAATGGCTCTACGGTGATGCTGAGGAGAAGAATTGTTGAATAAAGTCAATATTTTTGTTTTTCTTTCCGTACAAAAAGTATTCTTGTAGCTTGTGGCAGATGGACTATTTTGACGACGCCTTTCATACTTTTCTCTGGGCCTTGACAGTGGTATTTACTTGGCAGTCAATGGGACAGTCACAAACCTCCCGGTTTTCTTCCAAAATATCTTAAATTATGTTACGAAGACGAACTAAGCTTTTACCGGTTAGGGACGACATTGGGGTAAGTGATTATGACAAAATGTTCGTTTTGGGGTGGAGTAACCCACTGGCATAAAGTTGGCTTGACGTTGGACGTTGGATATTTGCAAATTTAGGGACCGTCTCTAAAGTTACATACGACATTAGTATACACTTTTCTAACTTCAATTGCATTTACAGCTAATGACTTACAGTCACACAACCAACTATAAAATGTTCATGTAGGTGTCAACTATAATGCACACCTTTTACATTTTTGGTATTTATTAAAATAAACTTTTTCACTACCGAATAGACTCAAAAGCAACATTTTCCATAATTTAAAGCTCAATGGCATTTGAGTAAAATGATTTACAGTCACAAAAACAACTATAAAATGTTCATGTAGGTGTCAAGTATGATGCACACCTTTTACATTTTTGATATTTATTAAAATACATTGTAAACCTTATATTTTAATATGAATTGTAAATTCTAAATTGTACCCTTTAATACTTGCTGTATAAAAACTGTGTAAAAAGTGGGCTAGAAATATAATGAGTATAAAGCTAATATAGCAAGTAGTAGGTTCATTTGTAGAACAGTTCACAGTATAGTTGCAATATTAAAAACAAAAGCTTATATGTAGGTTGTGTGCTTAAATATTAGTAACATTATATTTAAGTTGTGTACTCAGAATTTAGTAAACTAGTTTTTTTGTTTTTTTTTGTAAAAAGTTTTTGTGCTTTTGTACAGTAGTACAAAACAAACAAATGTACAAATGTATTGACTTGCACTTCTTAGTATACGGCTAGTACATTTTAGTGTACTTGCTACTTAAATTATGCTTGGAAAATATACTTAAACTTGAATTAAATTAAAGTATACTTCCTTTTTGAAAGCAGTCCTAACTATTTGTTTTGATGTTTAAATACCAAGCATTTCAAGTAACCTCTTAAGATGAGGAACTCCTCACTAAGGTTTCACCTTTGTCACGTCTGTGTGTTGAGTATGTCTGGTATGAATCGTTATGCAGTTGGTAAACCCCTAAAGCTGCCATAACTTCCCTGATTTCTGTGTGACTCATATGTGACTTGAGGAGTTTCTCGTGCAGAAGCATTTTTAAATTTTACTTAAAAATTGACTGATTCATTCATTCATTCAAACAAGGTTTTCACAGATACGGCATCTTGCAAGCTTCATAGAACTTTTACTGTATAACTTTTGTAAATGAAAAAAAAAAAATGTAGGTGCCAAAATAATGCTGGCAAAATTTCTAGCAGTTTTTTCTATTTACAATAATATCTAGAACCGTGATCCGGTTTGGATCATAAACACAGTCCTCTTCTAATCCACTGGGTACCATTCCACAGTTTGGGGGGACCCAAGCAGTGTCATAACCATGCTGATACCAGGTTTTCTGTAAGGGATGACCATGATAATCAATCTTTTTCACTTTTCCCCCCAAGATGGTCTAAATCCTTCGTTGTAGATCTTCAATGCGTTTTTCATCGTAGTACCATGGTACATGATGTATGTTCTCCTTCCAGGATACAGCTTCTTCTGTTTTGCTGTGCCATTTCCCATGGCATTCACAGTATTCAGAACACTTTGAAAGGTTTACGTATAAGTACCAAGGTCAATACTGTATGAACAAAAATACAGTACATGAATCATTCCACTACATCAAATTATGTAGTTTCCTTAAACCATGCAGAATTTCTTGAAGTGAAAATCTTGAAGAGCTCAAATTAATAAAATTAATTTCATTTTAATTTTACTTACCCACTCAATAGTCTAGGTGCCTAATAGTCTCTAAAAAAACAACTCTTCTTTATATAACATAAGGGAGGAGGAGAAGGAAGTGGTTTTAAGGATGTGGTCACCTGTAATGAAAGCAATTCAGTTTATTGGTATAAGCAATAACGCATGTACGTTTTTCATTTTTAAACAACCAATCCTACAACTCAAGAGATTGTGTTAGATTCTGTTTTCATGAAAGAAATCAAAACAACAGTCGCTCAACCTGCTATGCAAGATTTGCACAAATGATAGGTAACACTGAAACTGAAACAGTTTTTTGAAGAATAAAAGCATGTTACCTCCTAACAAGGTGAAATCCAAATGCAGCTAAATTCATAGTGTGTAATAACAAAAAAACAAAAAAGCTAACTAAAGCCTGTCTGAAAAGAAACAACAAATCAAATCATTCAATCCAAGACAAGACAAGATTGATTCTTTTTTTTTTTTTTTTTTTTTTTTTTTTTTTTTTTCATTCTTGCTGAAGAAGCAGGATGCTTAGAATTGCAATGAGACAGCTTTGATTTGATTGGTCTTCTCAGTCATTTTGACACTGACAAATGCTGTAAGAGGTAGCCTAAAAATGTAACATTTTTAACTTTATGTCATCCAAACAATTAACAGCGCAAAGCAGCAAGAATTTTAGCAACTTGGGCTTTAGTAATTATTGGGGGAGATTTGTCTTTTATTTCAAAAATCATTAGGATATTAAGTAAAGATCATGTTCCCTAAAGATATTTTGTAAATGTCCTACTGTAAATATATCAAAACTTTCGTTTTTCTCAGTATTTTGATTTTTTTCAGATTACACATAGTTGTATCTCGGCCAATATTATCCTATCCTAACAAACCATACATAATGGAAAACAGGTTTGAAACGAAATGAGAGAGAGTAAATGATGACACAATTTTCTTTTTTTGGGGCGAACTTTCTCTCTCTTTAATAATGGAAGATAGTAGACCTGTTGTTATTCACATTTGTTCTGTTTTTCAGTTCATATCCAGTATAATCTTTTATCTGTTAATTATTCATTCTAATAAATTCAAATAACCTAGACCTTAATTTGAAAAACTTCTGAATACACTAAACAATTTTCACTCAGAATTTGCTAGTAAGTTTCAGACATTGAATTAAACATGAAATTAAAACAAAAAAAAACCTGAAATAGTATTTTCATGGAAAACATAAAGACAACAGACAATTTTGAAAAAGGAAAAAAAAAAAAAAAAAAATATATATATATATATATATATATATTGGATCAAATCAGGGTTTCTGGTAAGAGATGTACATATGGCAGAGATTTATGGTAAAGATCAATTAATGACGTAATCAAACACAAAAAACACCATAAATTAGTATCAAAATTCAGTAGTGCTGTTTGTTGTTTCAGGGTTGGCATCACTTATATTTCATTTTTGTCTTGTATGTTGGTGCATGAAGCCAATGCATACACATACATATGTATATTTATTTATTTACTTACTTTATTTACATATTTATTTTTTTAATGTTTGCATTGTATGAGTCTGTATTTATGTAATCCGGAAACCCCCAATGCAGTGATAACTTCTGTGACAGGTGCTCTATGTGAGTCATGTGACAGATACTGAAACTTACAAAAGACATATGTACAAAAGTTTTTAACAGCAATAAAAAAGAGCAATAGAGACCAAAAGTATGATTTAATTTTTCATGTTTTATTTCTACGTTTTTTTTTACAATAATATAATCAAATATTAATAACACTGTAGTTGTTTTGCAATACAAACAGAAAAGCTAATCTACTTTCAGATTTGTTTTGTGCAGCTGTTATACCACGTCAGTATAATAATAATGTCAACAGCTGTTGAGTGTCATGACCTTGCTGAGTGCTTTAGAGACCCACTAAACTGCAGTGCTTATCAGTACATTAAATCAGATACTGAAGAACTAATGCAAGTAGGATTTTATTGAGTCTCAGTTGATTGTGCAGTAAGTTTAAAAAACTATTCTTAAATTAAACAGCAACATTTGATGTTTTTAAATATGCTTTATAAATAAAGGCTGACATACAGCTGTATTTATTTTTTTATATGTTACGAATGATCGACTGATTAGTTCATTTAAACATCAAAATATTCACAAAAATAAAGCAGGCAAAGTGTTCACCATTTTAGTTTGGAGTAATCTCTAGAACACTGATGCGGCTCGGATCGTAAACACAGTCCTCTTCTAATCCACTTTGTACCATTCCACAGTTCGCAGGAACCCAAGCAGTGTCATAACCATGCTCATGCCAGGTTTTCTGTAAGGGATGACCCTGATAATCAATCCTTTTCACTTTTCCAACTCGAACACTTAGCTTGAGGATGGCCAGTCGTTCTCCTCCAGCATTCAAAGGGTAACGAGAAGCTTTTTCTTTACTCCGACTCACGTAGACTCCTGGACCGAGCATGCCGTCAGAAGAGCGTCTGAATCCTTCACTCTGGATCTTCAGTGCAGCTTCCATTGTAGTGCCATGGTACATGATGTATGTTCGCCGTCCAGGAAAATGCTGTATTCCGTTGCCAAAACCGTTGTCCCCCATGGCATTCACACTAATCAAAGCACTTAGAAAAGTTTCCATATATTTGATAATTAGTGAACCGCCGAAACCAACTCAAATTCAGTTTTTTTCCATCATTTTAAAATCTAAAGGAGCTTCATTTAATTTAGCTGAAATGTATTTGATTTTAATGTAACTTACCTACTTGTGAGTCTTTTGCTGCTAATAGGCTGTACAAAAAAGGAACTCCTTTTTAGAAAATTTTGGTTTCACTTTTAGTGGATGGGTGGGTTAAGGATGTGGTTAACAACTCTAACATACACCACATTTTTTATCAATGCAGTTCAGTTTATGAAAGTCACAGCTGTATGTATGTAATCATTAAACAGCCAATGCTACTCTAACTGAATAGGCTATAAGTTTGTTTTTGATTTTATTTTTGACAAAATCAGCAGTTGCTAAACATTCTGTGTTTAGGTAATCTGTAATTCTAGGTGAAAGATCTATGAGCTAATCTGTGTACTTGTTTTAAGAAAAAAAATCTGGCAAGACAAGATTGATGCTTTTTTTGAACTCTCATTCATGTTGACAAAACAGGATGCTTAGATTTGCAGTGATATTACACAGACAAACGACTAAAAGTGACAACTATGCAAGAGACACCAGGGGTGTCTGGCACATTTTACTGTATATTCAAAGAAATATCAAGTATATTCAGAAAGTTGTTCATTCAAAAATAAAGTGATGTGAGAAAGGTTTTGGGCGAATTAGCAAAATGTTGAAAGACTTTGTGGACTGAGTACCCGGACCGTCTTGTAAGTTTTGTCAGAAGGAAGGCCCCCTGTGTGAATCAATCCCCTGAATCTGGCTTAAAGGGTTAAGTTCACTTTTACATGTTGTTTGAACATTAATGTGTGTTGGCAGTGTATGTACAAATCTACCCTATAATGATAAAAATCCATGCAGTGGTTTTTAATTAATCTGTAAGAACAATATCCCCTTTTTCAAATCGGGCCATCTCAGATGTCTGTCGTTCTAGCGTCACACCGACGGAGGCCGCTCCCACGAAAGTTAACTGACATGAGCGTCTTACTTCAGATCAGTTGTAACAGTCCAACCTCCATGTTTTGACGCCGGAGCAGGGATGTAAGTTAGACAAGAATTGAGAGATTGAGGTGTTGTGTTGCTGGATGTAATAATGAGCGTAGTGGTCGTCATTTACTCCCGACATCTGAGCTGCTTACATTTGGATTACATTTGTTTGTGAAGGGAATGCACCTTCCGATCTACATAAATATGTCTATGTTCACACAAATCATTCGTGATCCAGCTTCACTTACAGCAGAAGTGAGTATAAGAGTTGTTTAATGAATCTTTGCGATCGCCTTTCCTAATAATGTGCTAGTTAGCAAGTTTAGCGGCTAAAGTAAACAGGCTCGTCTCTCCACAGAGAGAAGAAAGGGGCGGGGCAGAGCTTATTTGCATTTAAAGCAGCCTCAACCAGAATGGGATGATTTTTGCAGAGCTGATTTTTAGGTAAAAAGGGTGTTGTTTTACACTACCGTTGAGAATTTTTAACGAAAGTATATTATAGACTTTTCATTAAGACCCTAAAGAATCATATCAACTTGTGGAAAATGGGCATCCGATGACCCCTTTAAGTCCATGTCACACTGCAAAAAATGATTTTCTGAGTATTGTTGTCTGTTTTCTAGTATAAAAATATCTAAAAATTTCTTGAATCAGGATGCATTTACTGGAAAAGTAAAATTTCTGAAAAAAATGACCCAAATTCTGCTAGTTTTTGCTTAAAACAAGCAAAAAATATCTGCCAGTGAGGCAAGTCTTGTTTAGCCTTTGATTTAAGATTATTTTTTATACCCCATTGGCAGATATTTTTGCTTGTTTTAAGTGTAAACTAACAAAATTTGAATATTTCTTTCAGAAAACAAGACATAATATCTCATTTTACTTGTCAAGTAAATGCATCCTGATTCAAGAATTCTAAGATATTTATATTAGAAAAGACAAAAATACTAAGGAGGAAAATCATTTTTGCAGTGCATAAACCAAGTGATGGTGACCTCTAGTGTTGATCAGTTGGAACTAATGCTAAAATAAATAAATATTTAAGGCTAGCATGCAAATACTATTATGTAATTGCGGAGTACAACACGTTTTAGAAAGTAGTCTTTACATATATGGTCCATAAACTACCAATGTGATAGACAGATATCTCCTGTAATAGATGGTCTGTGTGACTCATATGTGACTAGTCTAAAAATGAAACTTTTTTAAGCAATAAAAAATGAGCAATTGCAAACCAAATTGAAAGTATATCCAAATTTCCATTTACTTCTTTTCACATTTTATTTATGCAAGAATCATAGAATTGTGGGGGTGGGGGAAATCAGAATTATGGAATAAAAAGTCAATTATATTTTTTAGTATTTCTTGGCTTTCATATGTTTTTCACTTAGAAAGTTACTTGAGTACTTCTTGTTGTGTGTCATGGGGTTGTCAAGTGCTCACTAAATTTTGAGAGAGACCACAACACTGCAGTGCTTATCATTAAACCTGAAACTGAAGGGCTGATAATAAAGATATGCAAATCGATCTCAAATTCAGCTGATTAAAAACATTTGAGAGGCTGTGGGGAGAGGCAGTGAAAGTTTCCAGCATTCCTAAAAAATTAATACATATGGGAAAAAATCCTCTCTCTTCCACCACACGCTCTCTGTTCTCTGCGGTGCCTCCTCCTGCAACAATAATTGCAGCCATTTCAAGCACAAAATAGTTTAAGACGTGCTTTTTTTGGCGTTAAATAACGGCGCAAATGGCAGTCCCTGATAGCCACATACATCGCGGAGATGTCTATTTGATGTCTGCATTTACATCTGCAAGACGCATTTTTTAGAGCGTTTGCTCATCTGCAATACATCTATTGGACGTTTCCTATCAGATGTCAAGTAGATGTCTAATAGATCTTTAAGATGTGTTTGATTTAAAATGTATGTAAAACTGACATCTGAAAGACGTCTGTCAGACGTTTGTGCACAGCAGATGCTTTTCAGATCAAGAGATCTTTGACAGACATTTTGCAGACGTACGTGTGCTATCTGTAATTTGACAAGCGCAAACAGTAAAACACATTGCGTGATTCATTTAAAAACTCTTCTCCCATAAATTATGCATCTCAAATGGAAACTCTTATGAATGCATATTCAATAAGGTCAGACATAAAAATAACCGTTCATGCCTTTTCAGTGCTAATTCTTAACTGTGCATTTTTAGTAAAACCTGGCAGTACAATTTTAACAAGTTTTAACATGTTCAACATATTTTAACATTTAAAAAATGATCAACTTAATTATTGCTAACAATATAATTATTCTTTTATTTACATTATAAAATCATGAAAGATTCCACAGCAAAAATACTTTGTTGCAAAACAAGAATTCTGTTTTCAGTCCATTTGTACCCCCAAAGGGGCAATTTAATATATTTTTGTACAAATATTAAAATCAAATATAAAAGTCATGTTTAAAAAAAAGACACAAATTTGTATTATTTGTGTCCTAATAATATGGAAAACATTATTTTTTTCTTTTTTTTTTAGTCATAGTCATTTTCAATAATCTCAAGAACCTTGATCCGCCACGGCTCATAAACACAGTCCTCTTCTAATCCACTGGGTACCATTCCACAGTTTGCAGGAACCCAAGCAGTGTCATAACCATGCTGATACCAGGTTTTCTGTAAGGGATGGCCCTGATAATCAATCCTTTTCACTTTTCCTACTCGAACTTCTACTCTGATAATGGCCAGCTGTTGTCCTCTATCATCCTTAGGGTAATGGGAAGCTTTGTCTATATCCCGACTCAGGTAAACTCCTGGGCCGAGCATGCCATCAGAAGAGCGTTTGAATCCTTCACGTTGTATCCTCAGTGCTCTTCTCATTGTAGTACCATGGTACATGATGTATTTTCGCCGTCCAGGATATTTGTAATAATTGTAGTCCCCCATAGCATGCACAGTAACCAAAGCCCTTAGAAGAGTGTTCATATATTTGATAATTAGTGGATAACCAAACATAATGATCACTTGTGAAAAAAAAGTTTAATATGGAATGTAAAACTCAGACTAGAAAATCAAACTTAGTTCTTTGCATTATTCTAAAATGTTAAGGAGCTTTATTTAATTGAGTTGAAATTATTGAAATTCATTTAATGTTAATGTAACTTACCTACCTGTGAGCCTTTTAGCACCAGAATGCCTCTAAAAAAAGAGGAACAGGAACTTTTCACTTTTAAATCATAAATGGGTGGAGCCAAAAGGATGGGTGGGTTACAGTTATGGTTAACTACTCTAACATGCTGTAAGGAAACACATTTCTTATAAATGCAATCTAGTTTATGGTATAAGCAATCACGCCTTTATGTATGCTATCTTTAATTCTACTCTAATGGAATAGGCTGTCAGGTTGTTTTATTGTCACGTTGTCTTTATTGACTTAATATTTTGAAACAACAGTTGCTTAACATGCTGTGTTGAATGAATCTGTAATATTGTGCATTGCACATATTCTAGTTAAAACTGACACAGAAACATTTTTTGAAGAATAAAACCAACAAGGTGAGAATCCCATGATATTCCCATGATAGTCATGCCTGGTAAACAAACCTTCAGATAAATGTTGCAATACTTGAGTTATTTTTGCAGTTTGCTTAAAGGGATAGTCCCAAAATAAAAAACACTGTTCATTTATGCCATTTCAAATCAGTCCAAAACATGGGAATTAAATTGCAATTAAGTAAGTTAGCAGTTTCTTTTGAAAATGTTTTAGAAAGTATGCATATATGAGCTTTTATATGGACAGTAAACCACCAGTGCTATGATAGATAGATAACATCTGTGATAGATGGTCTGTGTGACTCATACAGTTTGTGTCTAGTTAAACGTAAACTTAAAAAAGACACGTGGGAGACACAGTAGAGATACACAGGTCCAACGTGGGGAGCTCTTTTAAAAAAACAAAACAAAACACAATAAAAATCGGTGTTTCCCCTAGCATTCCAGGTTTTGGGATTACCAGCGGTACGGTACTTTTTTTGGTACATTACTCTCTGTGTAATAACAAAAACATTTATTTCAGTGAAAAAATAGGCCAAAAAATCTCAATTTCAACATTTTGAACAATAGGGCCCTACAATCTTTCTTTTTTTTTCAGAAATTCTTGTGTTTTAATTTTTCTGATAATCAAATACAGGCATTAAATATTTATTTATTTTTAATTAAATGTAAATTAAACTTTTTATTTGTTGCCAAACAAACAGAGTTTTTCTGTTATTTCTGTTATTATTATAATTTTTGGGGTTGGGGGCAGGTCGGCCCCCTAATATAATGGCAAGGGAAACACTGAAAATAAGCAATAGCAACCAAATAAAAATGATGCCCAATTTTCATCTGTGACTTCCATTTTGGTCTTTGTTTCTAGCAATTCTGAAAAAATGAATAAATAAATAAATAAATCATATATAGGATTGCGAGATACGAACTCACAGTTCTGGTTTTTCCTTGCAATTCAAGTTTACATCTCGCAAATGTGCCTTTTTCCCTCAGAATTTTCAGTTTGTATCTCGCAATTCAGTTTTTCACACCACAGAATAAAACATGTAGGTAATTGTGACTCGCAACTGCGAGGTCTGACTTTGAATTGTGAGTGTTAATAATGAGATAAAAACTCAGAATTGCAAGAAAAAGTCAAAATTATGAGATAAGTCGCAATCACTGTTTTTTTTTTTTATTCCATGAGAAAACTGGCTTTCACTTAGAAGAAAATGTTTCACTTCAAAAGTAATTTCTAAGTGCTCACTAAATTTCGAGAGAGACCACTAGACTGCAGTGCTTATCAGTAAACCTGAAACAGTAGAACTGATAAAGATATGCAGATAGGTTTTTAGTCTCAAAGTCAGCTGCTTGTGTGATAAGCAAAAAAAAAAACTTCTGTATCCATGGGAGATACAAACGGTTGAGTGGGAAAATACTCACCCTCATATTAATGTTGATGTATTTCACATATTTTCAATATTCGGAAAAGAATTACGTTTAAAAAGTTGTTGTTACGCGTTATCTTACAATGTTAGGTTTAAATTTTATTAATTTCTTCTTTAATTTTTCCTAACTGCTTGTTAGGAAAACAAGTATCTCTAATTGCTTGTGTCTCAGGGGATACTTCACACTTTTAGGGGTATAAATCAAGATTTATTTTATTTATTTAATTTTTTTAACAAATGTGGTCTACAGACTATAGTTCACTATAATGAATTTAGTTTTAGGTCAACAATACATTGATTTTTTCAGGCATGTGTATATGCCCACAGACATACGTGTAAAACACATATGCAAACTTGCGTATAAAAGTGGACAAAATATATGTACAAAATGTATATAGTTTGTAAATGTGTTTTTGCTCAGTACCGCATTTCATAAAACAGGTTTTTATGGCTCATATATGCAATTAATTGCAATTCAATTCAGCCTGTTGGGTCATTTTATTGGGTTATTTTTATTATTTTTACCCAGATGCTGGGTTATTTTTTTTTTTAACCCAAAAGCTGGGTTCAGCTTGTTGGGTCATTTTATTGGGTTATTTTTATTTTTATTATTATTATTTTTTATTTATTTTTTTATTTTTTTACCCAGGTGCTGGGACGTTTTTTGTGACTGAGTTGCTGGTTCATTTATAACGCTGGGTTATTTTTTTCTACCCAACAGCTGGGTTGAGCCTGTCTCTGCCGAAACCAGTGTTGCCAAGTCTGCGGTTTTCCTGCGGAATTGGGCTACTTTAACACTGTTGCCACGCTAAAAGCCCACTAAAAACATGTATTTTCCTCCTGGAATGCGATTTTTAATGGGGGACCCCCCTCTAAACGCAATTGGGCTACTTCTGGGCTAGTTTTAATTAGCAATTGGGCGGGTTTTGTTGTAAAAACCTGGCGACCCTGGACGAAACAACCCACCTGCTAAGTGACGCTGCCTTCATGCCATTTTGTAATTAGCGTAATTCCGACATTTTACTCATAGCTTTCCATGTTGTCGGACTCTGAGGTAGTGCCTTAAGCTGCATTCACAGCATCTCGTAATTCCGAGATGCAAACACGTGACATTCTACTCTATCTGAATTATGTGTTTCCCTCACGTGCTCCTGAACTCGTAATTACAACTTGTAAACTCTGAATGTTCCATCTCTGAGTCGAACAACATGGAAAGCTATGAGTAAAATGTCACGTGTTGTCATCTCTGAATTACGGTAATTACGACATGGCGTGAAGGCAGCATAAGTAGCGCCAGAACGAACCTGACGGTGGTCACGTGGTACATCTGTAACTGGTTTAAGTCATAATTCTAAAAACATTCGGAGTTTACAAGTTGTACTTACGAGTTCAGGAGCATGTGAGGGCTTTGGTGTTGATAGTGTTGCCATTGAAACACATAATTCAGATAGAGTAGAATGTCACGTGTTTTCATCTCGGAATTACGGCATGGCGTGAATGCAGCATTACAGTCAGTCAGAGCGCGGCCTTTTTGAGTCCTCTACAGCAGCGTTTCCCAACTCCAGTCATCCCCCCCCAGAATTTAAATGTATGTAATATTGTAAACTATGCTATTCACCCAAATAAATTCAGTTTGTTTTGTATTTTTTCCATGTGTTTTTGCCAGTGCTTTAAGTGGAAAAAATAGAAGTGCCGGTACTTACCAATCCCCGCCTTCTGGCGTGCTATTCATATGCTGAAACTGACTTTGGCATGAGTGATATGCATGTGCTTGACGCAACCCCTATAGTGTGATTTATATAGTGTCATTTCTAATGACGCTTTGACTCTGAGTACCGGCAACAGGTTAGAAGTGCCGGTACGCACGAAAAAGTGCAAGTACTCAGGAGGCTAAAATACAGAAGTGCCGGTGCGTACCGGCCCACTTAAAGCACTGGTTTTTGCTTAATAATAAATGTTCATCTTTTGATATTGCTATAGCCTCTAGTAATTCTGTGTGTGTGTTTTTTGTGTTTAATTTTAAAAAAAATAGTTGACATAAATAAAACAACCCGTCATATTTGGTAAAAACATTTAACCCAACCAGCTGGGTCAAAATAACTCGGTAGGTGTTCTGTCCAATATTTATCCTATCCAATTATTTCGCCGGTTTGCAAAATAACCCAAGTTGGGTTGTTTTTAACCCAGCATTTTTTAGTGTATGCTACTCTAACTAAATAGGCTGTTGTCAGGTTGTTTTTGATTCAGTTTTCTACAAATAAGTCAAACAGCAGTTGCTTAACATGCTGTGTTGAATGAATCTGTAAGACGGGTGCAAATTATAGTTAAAACTGATACAGAAATATTTTCTGAAGAATAAAACCAACAAGGTGAGATCAAAAATGGTAATTTTATTGGCAATGAAGTGTGTAAACCTAAACTGAGTGTTATTATGCAAACTAAGACCAGTCAGCTAAGAGCAAATCTGTTTACATGATCTGGGGAAAAAAAATCTGGCAAGACCAGATCTGTCTCTTGTTTTGAAGTTTTATCAGAGGGAAGTCCCTCTGAAAATGACTTAAGTCCATGTCATAAACCAAGTGATGACTTCTAGTGTTGATTAGTTGGAACTAATGCTATTTGGTATCATAAAATCAGGAGTACAGCTAGAAATAGGGTGAACATCAAACAAATAACTCGAGGAGGTAGGTAAAACTTTCTGTTTGATGTTAAAAACAAAACAAGTGTTCATTATGCTAGACAGAATCTAGCAGAATCTGAAGTTTGGCATGAGATCCAGCACTGTAATTCGACTCGGATCATACACACAGTTCTCCTCTAGGCCACTGTTCACCATACCACAGTTAGGAGGAACCCATGCTGTGTCATATCCATGTTCATGCCAGGTCTTCTGTAAAGGATGACCTTGGTAGTTGATTTTCTTCACCCTCCCCACTCTTACACTGAGCCTGAGCACAGCAAGCATCTCCCCATTTGAATGCAGAGGGTAACGGGAGGCTTTTTCAAAACTTCTAGTGACATAGACTCCTGGGCCCAGCATGCCATCGAAGGAAGGAGAGAAGCCCTCGGTCATGATCCTTATCGCGTTCAACATCGTCGTGCCATGATACATTATGTAGGATTGTCTGCCTTTGTGCCAGTTTGGCTGAATGTCAGTACAGAAACACTCAGGGCACATACAACAAGAACAAGAAGAGGTCACAATCACAGATGTCCGAAACATCTTGCTGCTGTATTCCCACGATAGTACTCACGCCTGGTAAACAAACCTTCAGATAAATGTTGCAATACTTCAGTATTTTGGTGGTTTGATGAAGGGATAGTTCAAAAATGCTAATTTCTGTAATTTCAAATCTGTATGACTTTTTTTCTTATATATATTTTGTATTTTCGTTATGTATTTACTGTTTTTACATGCAGTGAATGTCAATGAGGTCCAAAATGTGCCACTGAATAGACTAAAAACATAAGACAGAAAGTCATTTTGAAATTACCAGTTACATGAAAATGGGTAAATAATGACAGTGAACCAATAACCAAAAACTTTCTGATATTCTACAATAAGACATTTTAGAACTGCATTTTTTTTATTACAGTAATAATGGTGATTAAAGCTGACAAGACAGTCAACCTACCTCCACGTCGGTTCAGCAGAAGTTAAAACATTTTACAAATAGTTTCACTTTTACTCCACAACGCCAAAGAGGGGAGGACCAAAACTGTAAACTGAGCAGTTTTAAAATACAAATACAAATATTGGAAACAGAGATAAAAATTATATGAGTTGGAACATTTTACATTTTATTTAGCTGGTTTACTTGATTTAATTTACTATTGTATGCCTATGTATGGCAGTGAGAAAGAATGTGCTTATAACAGTTGAACTCTGTACTGAATGACAGCTGGTTATTTCAGAAAAACAAGGAAGTGATTCTTAAGGTATGTTTACAGTAAATATGTGAGCCATGACGTAATCCACTACTGCTGTAAACCACCATTAATAACCAACCTGAACTTCTTAAACTTATTTATTCTGCCATTCATGTTTATAGAAGGGGATTTAAATACAGTAAAGTGGCTCCAGAAAGTATTTGGACAAGCCATACTTCAAATGTATGAAGATAGAAACATTAATGAACTTTGCACTGATTTATAACAGGCCATATGAGATTTGAATACAGCTGATATTTTGTGATTTGAGAAATAAGCAATATGGAAATGAAACCAAAGATAAGAGAAACGTGATGAAAGATTAATGGTTAGTAATGGGGCAGATATATGACAAGTAAAATGTGAATGAATAGGTATGAGAAGCATGATGAAAGATTAATGGATAGTAATGGGGCAGATCTATGACAGAAGTAAAACATGAATCAATACAGATTTACAGTTTTTATTAAAATAATGATTGGCAAAGCCATTATTACTGTATCATTGGTTTCATATCATTGGTGTGTGTTACTTTTGTGTGTTTCTATCTTTATGTTCATTTGTGTTTATTTGAAAATAGTTCTTCTAATTTCAGTCAGAGTCAATAAGATAAAGAGCAAGAAAAAGCAGACAGTGACAAAAAGACTGCTTACAATTGCAGTGACACTCAATAATAGACAGAGATGATGAGACAATACAATCTCAGGTGAAACAGAGCAGCCTCTTAAAGAAATAACAAAAATCGCAGGTGATTATGACCTCTAGTGCTGATCAAGTGACACTACTAATAAACACTAACCTGACTCATAATTTTATAACTTATAAAACAAAACATTCCTTTTATTCTGTTTTCACATTTCATCTCTGCATTTAATAGCATAATTTAATTTTACCTTACCTTATGTTTTACGTATGAGTGGGCGTGGCCACAAATTAAATAGAGTGTTTCCACGACGTGTCATCAGTAGATCATATCGGCGGCACGGAAAGTAAACAATGCCACTGAACCAGACGAAACTCATATATTTTTGACTGATTATTGATCCTGAAAATGGTCAATTATTGTCATGTTTTGGGATGTACTAATCGGTCAGACCAGGAAAAAGCATCTGGAGTACTACAGACTGCCAAAAGTTAATAACAAATCAAGAAGAAGAGTACAAACAACTGTCTGAGGAACAAAAGGCGTTTATGGTTGGCCAAAAATATTTACCCCATTTACATTAGTTTGTCAAAATATTGCACCCTTTCCTGCTTACTAAGTCCTTCTCTATATGATTTAGCAGCTTATACTTTTTTTCTTGGTTTAGACAGCATACATAAGCAGACCAGTGTATTCATTAGTACATTGTAACCATGCAATTCATGCTGTTGTAGACGTCCGAGTATCGCCAATATGTCCGTGCATCCAGGTAACGGACCAAACCGTAAGTGGAAAAACTCATATAGGTCTAGCTTTTGATGTTATCCTTCCAGCTATTTTAGCTGTACAGAACAGTTTGTTTTGCTGATATTACAAACTGGTGTGTCTTACCATATTATGTATTATCTTAATTATGAACGTACTGGTTTGTAGTGCAAGCAGTGTTACCATTTACTGCACTTTGTTATTCTTATTTACCTGAAGTGGCTAATGAACCGTACGTTTCACACATTCACAGAAAACGGGTTACTTACTAAGCATAAGGTGGATAGACGTGGTTTTAGTAGAACAATGCCTATTGTAAATGTACAAACAATAACATACCGATTGAGATAAAATTAGTTTTTATCTCATTACAAATTGATTTACTGCGATCAAGCCGCAATAATTCTTGATGACACACCAAGTGTCTTTTTCATTTATCTAACAACTTAATTCTTTAATATGTGGCTGTGTGGAATTCTGTATGCCAGAAGATAAATTAATAGGTAAAATAAGCGTCGTATTTTCGTATGCGGGATAAATAAATAACCTAAATGAACCAAAACTGCAGAAGTAAGCCAGAATATACTGTCTATAAAATGCATCAGGGGGCTGCTGTTTTACTAAAGATGCGGGCCGCTGTAAAACCAAAAGAGTCTCTATGAATGAGAGTAAAATTGTGCATTTCTGCGGATCCGTAAAGTCTCACCAACGTGACAGTATTGTGTCAATGTTAGGTGTCAACGCGCAGCAAAGCATTAAATATAACTGAGTTCCAGCACTGGATCACTACTCTATTACAACGAAATGGCAACTTTGGTCAACAACTTAAGATGTTCTCTCCATTAGTTATATCCTTCCCTGTGAACAGTTTGAAAAGGTAGTTGGAACATAACCGACCTTGACAACAGAAGATCTGGCATGTCCCAAGCGGCCGGATGTAATCGACGCCCACGTAAGTCAAACTTCAAGGTCATGTGACTCATGTGATTAACATTATGTTAGAATAAAGAACGTTCATATTTGCATATTTCAGTACTGTTTAAAATTCAGCATACATTATACTTTACATTATGCTTGCACTCAACTTAGGAGTTGTCATATAGTGAGAGGAATATATTTGTCCTTGGGTTTCCACAACGGTGAACGTGATTTCACCAAGTATACCATGTTCCTGGATCAACATCCTTGTTGATCCTGGAACAACATTTCAATCAGCCAATCAGAATTGAGGGATAACCTTTCAGGAAATATCAGTTTTAGACTTAGAATAACAGTTTGATGCTTCTACACCTTTCTTAATTAGCTATCATTTCCTTCTGATTTTAGGAATAAATTGTGGTTATGGTTAGGTTTAGGGGTAGGGATTGGGTTAAGTCTATATTTTTGTACAGTAATGTTGATCCAGGATCAACAAAACATGTTGATCCAGGAACATGTCTTACTTGGCAAAATCACGGCGACCTTCAACAACAGCGTTGTGTAGCCTGCAACACAGAAAGAATCGTTGTGTTAAGTCCTGCAATCCAATGTTGTTTGGTTTAAGGGCAGTTCAGCTAAAGCAAATAACAAACTAAATTAATTTATAAGCAAATATGTTATATATTCCAAAAACAATATTGATTATAAAACTGAAGTTCATATTAATATTGTTTTGTTGCCTTTATTCTCTAAACACAGGGGAAAAATGAGAGTTGTTGGTGTATATTAGAGTTTTTGGTGAGTGCGTGTTTCTTTCAGATTAGATTTATTCATTGTAAAAGAATAGTGTTTGGCTTCTTTCTGTGGTTTTGCCAATAGCAGTCTGCTGCGTCACTGCTCTGGCTCCCGGGCTGAAACCACACCCTCATCCTTAAAATTCTGCATTGCCAGTGCCATAATAATACTTACCAGGAAACGAAACTCAGTCAAGTACTGCTAGGGCCAGCACATTCACAATCATGGAGGAAACAGCTCCAGCTCCTCATTCAAGTGGATCCACAGATGTCGAGTGTCATGCATGCGTTGGAATGAAGCGCAAAGCTGAACAGACCTGTGTGGAGTGTGCGGCATCATTCTGTGAGCATCATCTTGATGTGCATAACAGTTTGCACGTGGGAAAGAGACACAGGCTTGTGGAGCCGAATGCACAGTTGCAGGAGAACATCTGCCCTGATCATGGCAAAATGCTGTTCGTGTATTGCCGCACAGACCAGCTGTGCATCTGTCACCTGTGCATCACTGATAAACACAGAGGTCATGATGTCATCCCAGTGGAAGAGGAAGTGGCCAATAAACAGGTCAGAAATGTCATTTGAAATGCAAAATATCATTCTTAGACATCTGAGCAAGAACTGTGGTGTTTAGTAGTGGTAGGCTGATGTTGGTTTTGTAGTGACTGTTGCTGTAACTGGAGAGCGAGGTGATCAGTTCGTTTTTTGTGATGGCCCTAACAAAACAACATCTAACCCCTTTCCAAAATCTAAAAAAAATCTAAATCTATTGCATATTTCTCTTAACTTTTCCCTTAGAAATGAATAGGCCCTATTGGTTACCAAAGATATTGGTTACCCAGAATATTTGAATGAATTCACAAAGGTAGAAATTTTAATGTCTAAAAATTGTTGTGAAATATTATTACAATTTTAAAAAATCTGTAATATATATTTTAACATATATATTAAAAAGTAATTTATTCCTGTGATGGCAACACTGAATTTTTTTAGCAGCCATTACTCTAGTCTTCAGTGTCATATGATCTTTCAGAAATCACTTTTGCTGATTTGGTGCTCAAGAAAGATTTATTTTTTATCATTATAAATGTCAAAAACAGTGGTGCCGCTGTGTTTTATTTGTTTATTAATTATTTGTTTGGAAACTCCTAATATGTGATATAGGCTAATCCAATTTAATTATAGCCACTGAGATAAACATATATTTTTACTCATATTTACTTGAGGATTCTTTTACATTTTGGTTTTTACTGAGGCTAATAATCCAAAAATGGCCAGATACCCAGTGTTGCCAAGTCTGTGGTTTTCCCGCAGAATTGGGATACTTTAACACTGTTGCCACAGGTTGTTTTTCATGTCCGTGTGTTGAAGCGACCCAAAAAACATTATATTTAGCCACTGGAATGCGAATTTTACAAAGGGAACCCTGCCAAAAAATGTGTATTTAACCCCCCGGAAAGTAATGTTTATTGGGGAACCACCCTTTGAACTGCGACTGAGCTAGTTTTGAGTAGCAATAGAGTGTTTTACAATGCAAAAACTGCCTGAGGAATAAAAGGCATTTGTGGTTAGCCAAACTGAACCAGGATTTCCAGGGCAAGAATCTTGACAACATTCGTGTTTGTTCTTATTTCCAGTCAGGTAGATGAAATATTAGGCTAATATCTTAATTAATACTGCTTGTACATATCTTTACCACCTATTAACTTTAGTTTGTCATAATATTGCGCCATTTCCTGCTTACTAGGTCCTTTTATATATGTTTTTGCAGCTTTCACATGCAGTTTTTTTCTGTGGTTGAGACAACATAAATTAGCAGAACAACGTATTCCGTAGTACATTAACCGTGCAATCTATGCTGTTGCTTACATCAGAGTATAGCCAATATGGGCATGTATCCGGGTAACTGACCAAATTGTGATCTGCAAACCCTCTACTGGGTTTTGTTGTGAAAACCTGGCAACCCTGCAGATACCAGCCTATTACCATCAGTTAGCACACATGCTTTTGTCTGAGTCTTTTGTTTTGGTACTATCAGCGCCAATAAATATGTTAAAAGGCTTAGAACACTATAGAATTTGTACTACTGAGTTGAACTGCAACTGAACTGAATGTTTCTTTTTCAGATTAAGTTGGGGCAGTTGCAGAAGTGGACCACTGGCATAATTGAAGCTAAGCAGAAAGACTTGCAAGAACTGAGACAAGCTGTTGAGATGTTCAAGGTTAGAGGGCATTTATATTTATCATATTGTGTTAGTGGTATAGTATTGTATATGTAGCTGAAGTTAAGACATCCACTCTGCTCCCTCTTTATTATTAGGCTTCAGCAAATAAGGCACTGGAGAAGAATGAGAAGAGCTTCGCCGAGCTGATCCAGTCTATGAAGGACAATCAAAGCAAAGTGACAGAGCTGATCCAAGGACAGACAGAGTCTGCAGTGAAGCAAGCGGAGGGATTCATAAAAACTCTAGAGCAGGACATCACTAATATGTTGACCTTAGGTGCTGATCTGCAACACCTGGAGATGCTTTCTCAAACAAACAATGATGTTCGATTTCTAGAGGTACAGTAATTGAAACCAGCTGTTAAATAGATTTGGTCGGCTGTTGAAGTGTCTTGTACAATCAACAGGTAAAAGATCAAGGTGTTTTTTTCTCTCTCTGTACAGAGAGCTGTGTCTCTGCCCTCGCTGACGGAGTATAAAAAACCATATGTCTTCCTTGTGCGTCCATATAATTCTTTTGAGCGTGACTCAATGGCAGTTGATGAACTAATAGAAAAGCTAAACACGACCAGCAAGTTGAGTTTAGTCACAGTTTCCAGAAAAGGTTAGTAGATTTTTTAAATGAAGTATACATTATCAGTCAAAAGTTTTTGAACGATTTTTTATGTTTTTTAAAGAAGTGTCTTCTGCTCACCAAGTCTGCATTTATGTAATCCAAAATACAGCAAAAGCAGTAATATTGTGAAATATTTTTACTATTTTAAATAACTGCTTTCTACTTGAATATATTTAAAATGAAATTTATTCCAGTGATCAAAGCTACATTTTCAGCATTATTATAAAAAATAATACTTTTATTTAGCAAGGATGCTTTAAATCGATCAAAAGTGATGATAAAGACATTTACAGTGTTACAAAAGATTTCAATTTCAGATAAATGCTGTTCTTTGGAACTTTCTATTCTTCAAAGAAACCTGAAAAAAAATCTACTCAGCTGTTTTCAACATCATAATACATATATATATATATATATATATATATATTTTTTTTTTTTTTTTTTTGAGCAGCAAATTAGAATATTACAATGATTTCTATTTTTTTTTTTTTTTCCATTTTTCCATGTTTCCTTTGAAAGGACAGTGTAGAAATGAAAGGAAATTATTGGGAGAGAGAGGAGGTAGAATTGGGAAAGGTTCACAAGGCAGGATTCAAACTCAGGACACCCGAGGCACAACTGCACCATATGTTGGCACACTGCACACAAGGCTATCGGTGCTGACAGATTTTTTTTAAAGATTGATTTTTGGTGTTTTTTATGCATTTACTTAGGACAGTGTAGTTTTTTACAGGAAGCAAAGTGAGAGAGAGAGAGAAGGGAGTGGGATCGGGAAAGGCCCACAAGCCGGGATTCGAACTCAGGTCACCCACAGCACAATGGCGCTATATGGCGACACACTAACCCACAAGGCTATTGGCACCGATTGGAATGTTTTCTGAAGGATCATGTGACTGGAGTAATGATGCTAAAACTTCATCTTTGAAATCACAGGAATAAATGACATTTTAAAATATATTTAAAAAAACAAAAAAAAACAAAAAAAAACAACAACAGTTATTATAAATAGTAAAAATATTTTAGTTTTGCTGTACTTTGGATCAAATAAATGCAGGATCAGAAGAGACTTCTTTAAAAAAAATTAAAATTCTTATTGTTCAAATGCTATTGACTGGTAGCACATTTCATCATTATATTATGGGTGCGAAAAACTTTGTCCTAGTAAGGCTGCATAATTAGGCTGCCACATCATTAAGCACAGGCGAAGGCTGTCTCAATTTTAAGAATCCTTGGAAGGCAACCTTTGTTTTGCATCCTTTATTCAGCTTATTTTGAAGGATGCATCAAGTGTGTCCTTTACGTCCACCCCAGTCACCCACAATACTTTTGCACACATAACAGTTCGCGAAAAAGAATTGGTGGAAAATGAGTCAGCACTGAGCTTTTCCAGTTCATTATGTAATGGCAATGGCCACATAATTTTGCTGCATTAACAGAAATGTATATAGTATAAAGATTATCATTATATAATTTTTAATAATATTTTGTGCTGTCATTTTTGTGACGCACTCACTAGACCATCTCATTCTAGTGTTTAATGCTGAGAAGGACTCTAGCCTAAAAGCCTCTGAAGAATTGGACTTGGAAGGACGCAGCCTCACTAGGATTCAGTCTTCTGATTAAGAATCACCTTGTGCCTACAAATCACCTTAACTATTTTTCTTTGCAGTGAAAAACACTAGAATCCTAACATTACCACCACCACAAACACGAGAGAAGTTTCTACAGTGTAAGTTTCCAATATAATACAGAACACACAGAAAAAAAATAATTTATTTTCTCACTTGCAAATAATGCAGTTTAGCCTGTTATTGACTGTACTAATATTTCATCTTTTCATTTACCTCAGATGCATCAAAGCTCACTTTTAATACCAACTCAGCACATGAAAGCCTCATTTTGAGGAACGAGAACAAGGAGGTAAAGGCCTCGCACCTGCTTCAGGACTATCCTGAACACACTCAAAGGTTTGACTGCAGGGCACAAATCCTGTGCAATGAAGGTCTCAGAGGGTCCCCTAAATATTGGGAGGTAGAGATTGGTGGGGGCACTTGGATCTGCATTGCTGTGTCCTACCAAGGAATTCGGAGAAAAGGCAAACCGCGTGTACTTTTTGGAAGAAATGACCAGTCGTGGGGACTACGCTGTCAACATGGCAATATAGAATTTTGGCATGACAATAAAACAACATTTTCAAAGTGTCAATCACATGGATCCAAAATAGGAGTGTACTTGGACTACAGGGCTGGAATCTTGGCATTTTACAATGTTTCTGACAACATGAGTCTCATTTATAAGCATCAAACTGTTTTTAAAGAGCCTGTTTATCCTGGGTTCGGACTGGCTGGGAAAGGGTCCTACGTGAGGCTTTGCGATCCAGTGAAAAATGAGACCAAAACGTCCCTTTCTTCTCTATTTAAGTTTGGTAGTTTGTAAGCTAAGGTGGACATGCCGCTGTCATGAAATGCATGTCGCTGTCATGAAATGCATTCTCAGACAAATATGTGACCCTGGACCACAAAACCAGTCGTAAGTAGCACAGGTATATTTGTAGCAATAGACAAAAAATAGCCAACTATTTTTTTTATGCCAAAAATCATTAGGATATTAAAGCTGCAGTCTGTAAGCTTTGCCTCTTTGTCGCCATCTCTGTTTGAAAACCTGCAATTGCAGTTATTTGCGGAATTATCATCCTTGCGTGGGTTGTGCACTGTCACAGCTCCAGGGCCAGGGTTGCCAGGTCTGCAAATCAAAACAAGCCAACTGCTTTTCAAAACTAGTCCAATTGCGTTTTTTTCCCCCACAGTTTTCACCTCCATTGTGGGCCGTTACATCAAAATTGCATTCCAGGATTGCTTTAACCCGTGGCAACAGTGTAAAAGTTGCCCAATTTTGCAGTAGAACTGCAGACTTGGCAACCCTGTCCAGGGGATGAATATTTTGATTTGTGGCTGTTAAGTCACCGCACTGGTGTGGATCCTATACTTAGGAATCACAGAATCTTGCCTAGTCTTGGAATATATCACCCAAATAAAATTTTTCACCGGATATTGACATCTAAACATGTAAGTAACAAGTCTGATACTATTGTTCTGACCGACTGAGGAAAAAAACATTACAATATGTCGTGCTACCACTGGTGATTAAATCTAACGATCGCTTACCTCATATCACATCAAACCCTGCAAACTATTATTACTGTTACACTTTGTTCTCAAACTGTTAATGTTAATAACATCAGCATTGCGTGACTACGTGTATATTCGCAATAGTGTGTATTAGTGACAGGTCGTTCTTGAACGATTCGTTCATTTTGAACGAATCTTTAATGTGACCCGTGAAGAACGAGTCGTCTCGGGGGAGTGATTCGCATGCGCAACATCCTATTAGGTTCTGTACTGGAATTAGTTCACCTGTTTCAAGTCTTCGGGTTTTTCGAGTCGTTCGTTCATCTTATGGGGCTGTCACGTGATGAACGAGCGACTCGAACGTGAAGACCAGAAGGTGTGTTCGACTTCATCTACGGCTACAGACGGCGATTGAAAACGGAGGCGTCAAGTCGGACACTTTTTACTCTCGTTAGTGAAGCTCTCGCGGTGTTTGCATGCTCTATCACAGAAGAAGTGAATTAAATGCAATATAGATCAAATACACAGACTTTTCAAAAGCGTTTTCATGAGCAACAGAAACACGTTTCATATACTGCTTAATACAGCTCCGTCTGAACAAGAATAATGATAAACACAAATATATACTATTTAAATACTAATAAAGTGGGGTTACATATGCTTTTATCAGTGTTTTATAAATAAATGTGACTCAGTATAACATTGCGACTACAGTAAAAACACAGATTTGTCAGCATTATCGGACTTGAGGATGGTAGAACAAACCCAAAACACACGTGATCGTTGTCATGCGGTGAATCTGGCCAATCGTGAAACAGCCATGCGGTCATCAAAGCTCCTGCAGCCGCTCTGAAGAAATTGCGCCGGCTGAGTCAGTCGCTGCTCTCCAATCGCTATCGCTGTATTTTGATGCCACACGTGACAGTCACGAGGCGTCGGCGCCGCCTCAAGTCGGACAAAATTTCTAACCGGCATGCACTGCTTCAAGTCAGAATCTGATCGAGCTGCGCAGCGCGGCGTTAAGTCGAACACACCTAGAGAGATGAACTAATCAATTCTTTTTCCGGCTCACACTACACTAGTTAAGCTTATGGGGCTGTCACGTGATGAACGAACGACTCAAACTAGTGATGGGAAGTTCGGATCATTTTACCGACTCGGACCTTTGAGTCTCGTTCAGCAAAATGAACGAATCTTTTTTCGAGTCATTTCGTTCATTTTAGCAAAATATAATTAAAATGTTACCTGTTACCTCCACAACACATCTACTGCTTACACAAACATTGATCACACTACAAACAAAACAAAACTATAATGCTATAAGAAACAGAAAATATTAATTCATTGTTTACCTGGGTCTTTAGTCTATGATTCGCTCATCTCGCCTCTTATCTGACAAGTTTTCGGGTTTGAGTCGTTCGTTCATCACCTGACAGCCCAATTAGCTAACCAACTAAGTCTGCGCCGGAAAAAGAATTGATTAGTTCATCTCTCGAGTCTTCGGGTTTGAGTCGTTCGTTCATCACGTGACAGCCCCATAAGGTGAACGAACGACTCTAAAAACCCGAAGACTCGAAACAGGTGAACTAATTCCAGCACAGAACCTAATAGGATGTTGCGCATGCGCGACTGAACGAATCACTCCCCGAGACGACTCGTTCGTCCCGAGTCACATTAAAGATTCGTTCAAAATGAACGAATCGTTCAAGAACGACCCATCACTAACTCAAACCCGAAAACTTGTCAGATAAGAGGTGAGGTGAGCTAATCATAGATTAAAGACCCAGGTAAACAATGAATTAATCTTTTCTGTTTCTTATAGCATTATAGTTTTGTCTTGTTTGTAGTGTGACCAATGTTAGTGTAAGCAGTAGATGTGTTAGGGAAGACGTAACATTTTAATTATGTTTTGCTAAAATGAACGAAACGAACGAAATGACTCGAAAAAAAGGTTCGTTAATTTTGCTGAATGCGACTCAAAGGTCCGAGTCGGTAAAATGATCCAAACTTCCCATCACTAGTGTGTATTAGCATGCAGATTTCAGTTTCTGTACAGTCTAATCTCTAAATGTCAAACCATTTGAATTTCATATAAAAATATTTTAACCCAAAAAGCAATTTATTCTTCCTTAGAACTGGTTCTCTTTCAAATACAAATCTTGTGTAATCCCACCTAGGCTGTATCTGTAATCAGATGCACATTCAAAACTGGAATGTAATTTAATTTCAGTCACATGTGTTTCATAAACACATAATCCTTTTTGGATTACAATCCGCCATCAAATTGATAAATTTAATTATTCCAGCTGCTGTGAGAAAAGGCTATAAACGATCTAGCATATGCAAAATAATGTAGAAATGTATAGCCTACTAGCCGGGACGCCTTCTTTAGGTTAACAGACGTGACGTAATGACCCCGTGGCATGCTCGAATTTCCCGCGAAAACCTACTAGTACCACTCAAATTAGAAAACATTATTATAACTTTTTGGTTTGTAATATGCATCGCTAAGAACTTTATTTGGACAACTTTAAAGGCGATTTCCTAAATATACTGATTTTTTTTTGCACCCTCAGATTCCAGATTTTCAAATTGTTGTATCTCAGCCAAATATTGTCCTATACTAACAAACCATACATCAGTGGAAAACGTATTTATTCAGCTGGTTTCAAGTGGTGTAGAAATCTCAATTTCATAAAATATACCCTTTTGACTGGTTTTGTGGTCCAGAGTTACATGTGATTGTTCATTAGGATTTGGAGGGAGGATGTGGTTTTTGCATGTAGACACTTGGTGGCAGCACTAGATAAGTTTTAAATTCAGCCTTTTTTTTTTAGCAGCATCTGTAATTATGAACAGCTCAAGTTTAGCCAAGTATAACTGAGGAAGCATATCAAAGCAGTGCCTTTTGGGGGAAAAAAAATACATGTTTTGTATTGTATGTACGATTGCATGCATTTGATTTCGAATGCCATTTTATATAAACTATAGCAACATGCATAAATACTATTTTTAACAAATAACTGAATATTTATTAAATTATTGCACATGTCCTTATGCTAATATGTAGCAAGTATCTGATCTGAATCGAAATCTGTTGTTCTATCTAGTCCTTCAGCCACATTCACATTCTACGTTTATTCTATTCCTGTTCCCACTATATGTCTATATTTTGTTTAGTATTAGTCCATTTCTTCTGTCATACTCCCTTCAGGCTGCACTCTTCCACTATTTCAACAGTTAGACCTACATGGTCTTTTTTCTCTCTTAAACCACACAAATGCACATACTCACGCACACACACACGCATCATCTCATTGAGTAGATATATACTGAGACCCGGAGGGCTGGTACAAGGGACAACACCAAAGCCAGTCGCCTCCTGCCCTTCCCCCTGCAACCCACCCTTCCGAACACAAAACCAGCCTTGGGGTAAGTGTAGGCCAGACACGATTTCAACAGAGCAAGCAATGCCGGAGCAACAGAGAAGCGCAGAAAATGTGTGTAGAGGGATGGAAAGGCGCTAATAGTGAACATCATAGAGAGAGAAAGTGTGCCACGGTCCTCAGGGAGCCCATTTACAGTTCTGTCCAATCACAGACATCATTTGCTGCCTGTATTATCCTTTTATGAGTGACGGGGATTTTAAAATACTCTATTATGAAAGAAACCGTTTTTCTCACTGCCAAGGACACTGACACTAGTCTCTATAAATACCCATTTTTAAACACTGAGTCACCGTATAGGCTCAGAACGCTAGTCACAAACACCTCCTAGCAATTACCCAGCAGGCAGATGCTGAGGTCTGTCACTCTTACTGCTAACAAGGTGCAGGACTCTCCTGAAGCTGTTAGAGTAAGTTGTTGGATAATATACAGTTTTCTGTCTTGCATTGATGTATTTCCTGTTGAATAGAGTGGTTTGGATAGGACATATTAGATAGCTTGCTACTTTTTTTTAATAAGATAATTCACCGGGAATTAAATTTCTGTCATTAATTACTCACCCTCATGTCATTTCAAACCCGTAAGACCTTTGTTCATCTTCAGAACTCAAATTAAGATATTTTTGAAAAATTCTGAGAGCTTTCTGACCTTGCATAGACAGCAACATAACTACACATTCAAGGCCTAGAAATGTAAGGACATTGTTAAAATAGTCCATGTGACATCAGTGGTTGAACTTTAATTTTATAAAGCTGTGAAAATACTTTTTGTGCACAAAAATAAACATAACGGCTTTAGTCAACAATTTCTTCTCACATTCACGACGGTACCACAAAGAATAAATAATTATTTTTGTTTTCTTTGGTTTATTCTCAAATTTCATCAAAAATATTTTGTTTTTCGAAGATGAATGAAGGTCTTAACAGGTTTGGAATTACATGAGGGTGAGTAATTAATGACAGAATTTCAATTTTTGGTTGAACTATCCTTTTAAATTAGCCCCCTAGGCTTTAGTTCCTAGTCAGCTGCAAGTGGTCTTGGGGGAGGGGCTTACTCATTCTATGGCGCATTTGATTGGACCAAAATTTGTCTAGTGCAGGTTGAGTCATCAATATTTTTGGTCTGTTTTCCCAAGAGAGAAATGCTGTAAATTTTAAATGTGCTTGATTTTGACAACATTTAAGAGAATATTAGCATATTAAGTAGCCTCAAAGCTAACAAATGTGCACAAATCCCCAAAACTACTGTTTTCCTATGTTAGTGTTAGTTTTTAAATAAACATTGCTATCTATCTATCTATCTATCTATCTATTGCATGCTTTAGTATACTTTTAAAAGAATGGAAATAATTTACTAAGTAATGCTTTAAATTAATTTATTTCAAGTATATGTGCAATTAAACATCTGTATTTTGGAAGTTGCAATAAAATGCATAAAGCAATTTAGTACATTTAAAATGTATTATCTTTAAATGTTATGAAATAAACTTAAAATTATATCAAGTACTTCACATGTGCGTTAGTGTGTTAGTCAATCTCTTTAAAGCATGGCGAAATATTTTTAAAACATCGTGATTTGAAATGTACTTTAAAGTAAAACTTTTAATTTGACATTGTTACAAAGTGCACTTAAAGTACCAAAGTGTGTTAAGAAACAGTCTTGAAAGTACTTTCAAGTACACTTAAACGGCCTTTTATTTCATTAATTGATATTTTATGTGAAAAAAAAAAAAAGTTTTTATAATATACTTTTAACATTTACTCACGCAATACAGATAAACGCGCTTCGTTTTCACAGGGATCTATCTATCTATCTATCTATCTATCTATGTATCTATCTATCTATCTATCTATCTATCTATCTATCTATCTATCTGTGTGTGTCATGCACGTCCATGTATTATTAATAAGTGTCAAAAAGATGAAAGGACTCGAGTCATGTTCTCATGCAGGCACAATCCTTGCGTTTGCAATATTAATTCATCGCTTTACATAGATATATGCACACTTGTGTGTGAACTCCTCTCTCATGCCCTCCTCCTCCTCCCCTCGCTGGCTCTCTCTTCAGTATGATATGTTTATAGGCATTGGCTGAGGGAGAGCGAGCATTATAGCTTCTCCTGCTTGATAAGAAAAGCAAGAGAGGAGAGGGCGCTGGACGTCATGGCATCCAAAGACACCGTCGCGACTGCTTTTCTCACCGTGAGTCGGGAAATGACAGGTGATTAAATCCAATCGCTCTTTTTTTTCCTCTTCCTATCCGACATTCGACACTCGACACGCGCACCGTGGGATTTGTTAAGCGCGTCCCTGCTCGCGGCCGGTGCTTTGTGTTTTAGTGGTTTGCAATCCTCACAGCGCTGAATGTTTGATAAGGTGGCAGATTTGTGAAAATGTAATGATTTCTCATACAGATTGGATGTGATTAAGGGTAGAATCATTCATTTAGCTTGTGAGCGTGTGTGCTTACGGTCGCCTTAATGACGGTCACTTCGTGTCCATCTTCAAAAGACTAAATTTGTGCAAATCGATCAGTTGCTTTCCTGTAAGTGCGTTAGTGTCTGTTGCGTTTGCCTGCAGTGTGTAGGTAGTTGCGCGCGCGTGTGTGCGCATGATGCTGTTCTCCCTTTGATGTGTCTCTGATATGAGTTACTTTCAGTTCTTTACACATTTGCGTATCGCTGCTGACGCAAGTTCGCGGAGAGCTTGATACACTTCAGTCACATTCATCATGTGTGTCTTTAGGGCTGATTGAAAACACACACACATCATAGAGGCCGTCATCTTTGCGCACGGTGATGCGTCCTCACACTTACTGACACATACAATGACACACTGAACACACACTAGCAGTTTGACATTTGGAGCGCTCTCACTGTTAATTACCTTCACACATTATTATCTTCCTTTGGTAATTAATCCCTATTACTAACCCAGTATTTACTGTCCTGCTTCCAGGCGCTCACAGTCTCTTTTTCAATTTCCATTTAGTGCACTGGGAGGAAGAATGCAATGCTAAAAAAGATAACTTGTTAATTGGTTATCAGACACACAAATGCATGCACACACACATATGTGACCCTGGACCACAAAACCTTAAGTGTCTTAAGTAGCAAAGGTATATTTGTAGTAATAGCCAACAAAATGTATGGGTCAAAATGATGGATTTTTCTTTTATGCCAGAAAACATTAGGATATTAAATAAAGATCATGTTCCATTAAGATATTTTGTACATTTCTTACCGTAAATATATCAAAACTTAATTTTTGATAAGTAGTATGCAATGCTAAGAACTTAAGTTGGTCAATATTTAGATTTTTTTTGCACCCTCAGATTCCAGATTTTCAAATAGTTGTATCTTGGTCCAGTCCTAACAAGCCATACATCATTTGAAATCTTATTTATTCAGCTTTCAGCTGATGTATAAATCTCAATTAAAAAAAACAAACAAATAAAAAAAAAGACCTTTATGACTGGTTTTGTGAGACAACACATTATCTTACTGTAGTTTTTTTATTTTATTTTTTTATTTTTATTTTTTTTTAAATTGCCTTAAAATTCACAGTCATCTTGAATATTTAACAAGGCAAGACACGTGACCCTAAACCACAAAACCAGTCTTAAGTAGCGTGGGTATATTTGTAGCAATAACCAAAAATACACTGTATGGGTCAAAATTATAATTTTTTCTTTTATGCCAAAAATCATTAGGATATTAGGTAAATTATGTTCCATAAAGTGATTTAGTAAATTTTCTACTGTAAATATATCAAAACTTATTTTTTTGATTGCTAAGAACTTCATTTGGACAACTTTAAAGGCAATTTTTCTCAATATTTTGATTTTTAGCAACCTCAGATTTTCAAATATCTCGGGCAAGTATTGTCCCATCCTAACAAACCATCAATGGAAAACTTATTTATTCAACTTTCAGATGATGTATAATTCTCAGTTTCAAATAACTGACCCTTATGACTGGTTTTGTGGTCCAGGGTCACATATATGATAATATCAGGGTTGTCATTTTAATTTACAGGGCACAGGAAGAAATTATTGGGGCCAGTAAGGTATATCAGGGGACATTAATAAGCCCCCTTAATAGACAGTGTTCCTGTTTGTCTTTCCCTGATGATGATTCTGGGGAAAATATTTACGTTTATAGTACAATCAACTTATAATTTATGGGGAAAGTGGCATTCCCATATTTATTTGTGGGAAATTGTTTGAATTTATTAAAAACATTTTTGTTATCAGTTATGTAAATTACATTGGAGTGTGCATTTTAAGTTATTTAGTTCATGTTTATTGCATTATTCTGTCATTTGCGGTGCTTGTGATGATGTTTGTGTGGGTGACGCTGTTCATTCTATTACTGGTCACTGGAGAGGCGAATTTTGATGAATTGTGAGTCATCGTGTGGCCTTCCATTGTACCATCTGTATCATTATCAGTACTTTTGCAGTAATCTATTCTAATAGCTCATATAGAATGGCATACAATTTTTCCTTTTGGAAAAACTAGAAAATCATCAAAAAATGGTGAAAGTCACAACACTTAAAATATACAATTTGACAGCAGTCACCTCTATATTAATATGCCTGAATTTATGCTATATTAATTTTTAATCTAAAATTCTTGATGTGTTAAATAGAATAAACAAGTATTAACAAATAAGATAATAAAATGGGATAATGCAGTCAGTTGGTCATCATTGTAAAATAAACCCACAACAAAAGTGATCCGGACCTCAACACAAAGCTGATTTCATGGCTACCTGCAAAATAAATATATAAATGGATGTGGATTATTGATTTCAGATGAAATTATTGGATTATATGTGGAAAAAGGACTATAGAGAGTGATGTGAGAAACATGAAACTGGCGTAGTGTAGGACAAATATACATTTAAGTCATTACAAGATAAATGAGAATCTATTTTTCAGAATCTGTCATTTAGGAACAGCATGGAATAAGCTAAAGTAAACAAAATTAATGATAAGATCGTTTAACAAAAATGAAACATTAAAATAGTAACATTAATTAAACGTGAAAAACATGACTAGATGTGACAATAATAGTTCGCAAAGGTTTAGAAATGGGGGAATAACAGATCACCTACCACAATATGAAGGACAGTGATTGAAGACGTTCTGCTGCTAGAAAATAGCAGCCTTTGGATTTCCCTAATAAAAAGGGAAGCAAAGTCAGAAACGTGAGGTCTCTCCCTCTCTCAGTCACCACTTCTTTCATCTGATCTACTGTAAATCTCTCTCCATCACTTATTCCATTTGTTTTTTTGTTTTTTTTTCATCTTTTGCTCTTTCTTCATGCACATTTACATATCCCTACCCCATTTACCCATTTATTTATCCCCCCGTGACTCGCTGTAATGGAAACATGTGCTCTAGTTTGGCCCTTTGCTGTTCTTAGTGTCAGTCAGAAAGCCTAGGATCCCGTGATTGGGTCTTACACAGATTAAAGTTGATTGCGACTGCATTAACTGTTTGTCTTGCTCTGATCCTTCCCTTGCTCCCTCTCTCTTTTCTTTGTTATTCCTTCTTCTGCTTTCTCTGCCTATCTCTTCCTTCTCTGAGTCTTTCCTCCTGGTAAAAGTGTAAAATGCGTATTCTGGGAATTAGATCACAGGTGTCATATAAGTGCGAAGCCAGATAAAAAGTATGACTTTTTTCATTTATTTTCTGCTTTGAAGAACATCTTGAGTCTTTTTTTTTGTGCTGTTATGTACAGTATGCATGCAGAAAGACCTCCTACACAAGTGGACAAGGTGTAAAAATAAAGCATATGGGTGTAAAGAAGTCATTTTCTAACCCTGTGTTGAGTGAAAATATGTCTGAGATAGATAGAGTGCTTCTCTGGCCGTTAATGCATCGCCTTTCTATTTTGCAGAGAGCATCAGACGAGTTATCGACAAGACATCAATCAAGTTGGTGAGAGCTATCAAAGTAGAGAACAAGAATGGCAAATCAGAAGATCGGATTCTGGTAAGGCAGTACATTTAACTTCACTATCCATATGTCCTCAAAGGTACAGTTTACGCAAATTAAAACTGTGTTATCATTTACCATCACGTCGTTCCAAATTTTCAACTTTTATTCTTCAGTGGAAGACAAGTGGTCCCATATGCAAAATACATTTTTGGACATGTGTCATGCATATATATTTATATATATATATATATGCATGACACATGTCCAAAAATGTATTTTGCATATGGGACCACTTGTCTTCCACTATATATATATAGGGATGCATCCAGCCCTGAACAAATTATTATTGCAATTTACTTAAAGTGAGGGAAAGAATAAGTAAATAATGCATAGGATTTAGTAAAACGAGGGAACAAATTAGTAAATCATGTGCATGATTTAGTAAAACAAGGGAACGAATTAGCAAAACGTGTGCATGATTTAGTAAAACAAGGCAGCGATTTAGTAAATTGTGCATATGACTTAGCTATACGAGGGAGCAAATTAGTAAATCATGCATACAATTTAGTAAAACAATGGAACGAATTCGTCAATTGTGTGCACAATTTAGTAAAACAAGGGAGCAATTTAGTAAATTATTCATACAATTTAGTAAAAAGAGGGAACGAATTAGTAAATCATGCACACAGTTTAGTAAAATAAGGGAACGAATTAGTAAATTGTGCGCACAATTTAGTAAAACAGGAGCGATTTAGTAAATTGTGCATATGATTTAGTAAAATGAGGGAATGAATTAGTAAATCGTGCGCACAAGTTAGTAAAACAAGGAAGCGATTTAGTAAATTGTGCATATGATTTAGTAAAACGAGGGAACAAATTAGTAAATCATGCACACAATTTAGTAAAACAAGTGAACGAATTAGTAAATTGTACGCACAATTTAGTAAAACAAAGGCGTGATTTAGTAAATTGTGGATACGATTTAGTAAAACTACGGAGCGATTTAGTAAATCGTGTATGTGATTTAGTAAAACGAGAGAACAAATTAGTAAATCGTACACAATTTAGCAACACAAGGGAACAAATTAGTAAATTCTGTGCACAGTTCATTAAAACAAGGGAATGAATTTGTAAATCATGCACACAATTTAGTAAAACAAGTGAACGAATTAGTAAATTGTGCACAATTTAGTAAAACAAGGAAACAAATTAGTAAATCATGCGCACAATTTCGTAAAACAAGTGAACGAATTAGTAAATCATGCGCACAATTTCGTAAAACAAGTGAACGAATTAGTAAATCATGTGCACGATTTAGTAAAATGAGGGAATAAATTAGTAAATCGTGCGCATGATTCGGTAAAACAAGGGAACAGATGAATAAATTGTGTGCACAGTTGATTAAACCTGGGAACGAATTACTAATCGTGCATGCGATTTAGTAAAACGAGGAAACAAATTAATAAATTGTACACAATTTAACAAAACAAGGGAACAAATTAGTAAATTGTGTGCGCAATTCATTAAAACAATGGAATGAATTTGTAAATCGTGCACACGATTTACTAAAACAAGGGAACAAATTAGTAAATCGTGCGTACTAATTCTCGCTATAATAATTAATTCCCTCATTTTAAGTAAATTGTGCCCTCTATATAATAATTTGTGCCCTTGTTTTAAGTAAAGTGTGTGCATGAAATAATAATTTGTAAACCTGTTGCTGCTATGTTATAAACAGAGATGATTTAACTGAGGTTTATTTTGAGTTGTGAATGAGTTATGCACATATTCTTAAGAGTCTTGCAGCGATGCATGGACTCATTATAAGTGAGAGGCATCTACATCGGTTTATGAGAATGTGGACAGGTTGTAGAACAAATTATTATATAAAGTGCATGATTTACTTAAGACGAGGGCGAGAATTATTATTTCGTGTGCACGATTTACTTAAAATGAATGAATTAGTAAATTGTCGTGTGGGCTCCGTATATATATCTGTCCTAAAACCCGTCAATATGTTAATGTTATAAAAGTGTGTATTTAAAAAAATATTTTATATGCATTTCAAAAATGTATTACAAAAACATATACAAACATATTTTTGTATATATATGTCGTTTTAGTAAAGTTGCATGTAATACCATACAAAAATGATCATCAGATATTACTACCGTACATATACACATTTTATGTACACATTTTTATATTTACCAGGTATCATATTTGGCAAGGTCACTCTTGATATCAGACAATATTTATGGGTGTTAATTTTCCTTATAACTTCAATAAAATAGAACTGATTCAGTCAGGCCTAAAAAAAGAATTCAAAAGCACCATAAAAGAACCACGGAGATATTTCTTACATCTCCTGAAGTCATAAACAGACTGAAATGCAAGGCAGTTTATAAAAAAATGTAAAAATGGATCATGGAGTCAGCATGCTGAACTCAAGAACTGAATTAGTCAGATTCGAGAATGACTCATTCAGACCATTCAGCTCTTAACTGAAGCAGCCTGGTGTTTACTGAAGCCTAAAAGCTTCAGTCCCTATTCTGAAACAGTGTTCCACTAAAAAGAAAAAAGAAAAACAGGTTTAAAACGACATGAGGGTGAGTTTTAAAATAATGTCCAAATTTTCATTTTTTAAGTGAAGTAGTCCTTTAAAATCCTATCCGCATCGGGTAAACGTGTGCATCCACTCTGTGCCTTTATTTTGTGCTTCTATTACGCAGTAGTAACAAAAACAATGAGCCTAAGACTTTAACCTTTCCTCCTCTGTAATGGTGTGTGCAGTGTTTACTGCCTGCTGGTTGGGTTGTTTTTGCCAAGTCCATTTGGAGAATGGGCAATGGAATCAATGATAAAAGCAATGTACGTGTGATGGTCCGCACACACAAACAGAAATCGTTGGAGGCCGGACCCCTGCTGAGCTGTGAGCATTACTGCGGCCACTGAGTCTCGGTGAGTCTGAGGCACCGACTGACCGACTCTATAGGGAGTGTGTGCGAGATGGAGGATGGTGAGAGTAGAGGTGGCATACGAATGCCAGTGAGTGTGTATGTGTGTGTGTGTGATAGTCACTTCAAGACCATTGAAAGCAGCTGGAGACTTGAAATGCCAGGGTTTGGAGCCACAAAAGCTAAATTAATCATCCAGATCGCTTTCAAACACGCACACACACACAGTAAAGGAGATGACCGAGGTGAGGAATCAAACTCATTTCCTGCTGAGTGTCAATGGACTGATGTTGACACAAACCGTGAGAGATCTTCCTTTCCACGCTTGGTATAGAAACAATTTTGACTCTTTTTTTTTTATTTCTAAATTTCACAAATAATTACAAAGAAACGAACGCAGTGAATTAACTGTGAAGTAGAAAAACTCAAACAGCATTTTCTTGTACAATGTATTCCACTTATCTTTTATTTTATTTTATTAAATACCCCCTGTGGTGAAAATCAATTTTTTAACACAGTTTCTTGTCTATCTGGTGTTTTAATATGCTTCCAGACAAACCATATGCAAATTCGCTGGTTAACACCACTGCTCAGCATGTTCTCCTTAAAACTGCAGTGTATGAAAGACAGTCTCTAAAAATGTGGTTGGAAACCAACCCTGTTTCCTACTGTCACAAATAAGCCACCAATCTTGTCAGCTTGCAGGATGGGATTTTTCATATCATTAGCAAAGCATTTCTACCCAGAGTTGCTGATTTTCAGAAGGTAACTCTCTGAGATGGCAAACAGGAGCATGGCTTGTGCAACATTAGCAACATGGTATTAGATGTGTGATAACTTAGTCATGCCGAAGGCTAAAGATATCACTTAACGTTATGTGTTGGACGACACAGAGAGCGATCAATAAAACGCATACTATTCTGATACATTGCTTTCGTCAACTTCTTCTTCTTCGGATCCAGTTTCTGTTTCAAAATACATGGCTAATTTGAACCAATAATACCATTTGCCTTTGTGAAGTGTTTATTGCTTCTATAAACCAATTTGGAGTAGACATCACAGTTACGTCACTTGCAGCTGTGCGCACATTGTGGTGGAAGAAAAACGCTGGTAACAAGTGGAGGGGAACTGGTAAAATCAATGGAATAAAAAGGAAAAAATTATTTTTGTGCCTTTGGAAGTCAGAATCGGAATGCAAATCGTTTTTATAGAATACTGTCTTCAAAAACGCCATTTGAAGCTAAATGCAGATGTTCAATGGACAGACTATGCTATGATTACTCTACTTTTAAAGCATAGATTTGATTTAAACAATAGGTGTACATAATATTCACATACGCAGTTCATAGGGGACATTGTATTAGCCCTACTTTTTTAGCATGAAATACTATTTACTATTACTATTACTATTACATATTACATTTACTATTACATAACATAACATTTACCTGTTTTATCTCACAATTCTGAATGTTTTTCTTGCAAATGCAAGCTCTTAGTTCAGACTTTAGAATTCGATTTAACTCAGCAAATAAGTTTGTCTATTCTGAGGAAAAAAATCAGAAGTGTGGAATATAAACTTCTAATTCTGAGCCGAGAGAGAATGACGAGTGGATTTTTCTTAACAGAATTGTGAACAAAGTCAGAATTTTGACTACTCAAAAAAATTGTCATTTTCTGCCACCAGGTAGGCTCCGCCCACAAAAACGTCATCAACACGAAAATCTGTCTATTAAAGGATTAGTTCACTTCCAGAATAAAAATGTACAGAACATTTACTCACCCCCTTGTCATCCAAGATGTTCATGTCTTTCTTTCTTCAGCTGTAAAGAAATTATGTTTTTTGAGGAAAGCATTTCAGGAATTTTCTCCATATAGTGGACTTCTATGGTGCCCGCGAGTTTGAACTTCCAAAATGCAGTTTAAACGCAGCTTCAAAGGGCCCTAAATGATCCCAGCCAGAGAAGAAGGGTCTATTTTCTAAAAAAATGTATAGAAAAATGTATATACTTCAAATGCTTATCTTGTCTAGCTCTGTGATGTGCATGCAAACTCTGTGCACTCCGGTTCTCCTCCAACTTCAAAATTGTCCTACATTGCTGCAGAAGTACTGACCCAGTGTTTACGAAGTGAATGTGCAAAGAAGGTCAAACACCCTTTACAAAAGGTAAAACAGCGATGTAGGAACAATTTTGAAGTCGGAGGAGAAAATGAGATACCCTAAACTGTATTGAACCGGAGTGGTACGCATGCACATCACAGAGCTAGACAAGATGAACATTTGAAGTTAAAAAGTATAAAAATTGCAAAATAGTAAAATAGAAAATAGTCCCTTCTTCCCTGGCTGGGATCATTTAGAGCCTATTGAATCTGCATTTAAAATGCATTTTGGATGTTTAAACTCGCGGGCACCAAAGAAGACCAGTGCATGGATGTTTTCTTCAAAAAAAATAATTTCTTTACAACTGAAGAAAGAAAGACATGAGCATCTTGGGTGACAAGGGGGTAAATTATCTTTAAATTTTGTTCTAGAAGTGAACTAATCCTTTAACCAATTGAGAATAAAGCACATAGTCTGAGCTAGTGTGATTGAGTGAAGGCGGGGAATAATTTGCACGTTCATGGTTCCGCATATACTCAGCGAGGTAAGGGTGTACAGTCATATTCAAGCCATTTTAAGGCATGAAGAAATTATCATCAAGTGAAATAAGTGAAAATGTTCAAGTATGTCATTTTCATTATCAAAGATGAGTTTTAAGTGATAAAATTAGTGACAGCAGGGAAACTTTATCATCAAAAAAATCATTTTTTACAGTGTATTTAAAGACCCCATAAAACCAAAATGAAAGTTTAATGTCTTTTAGTATGAGCATATTCGCCTTAAGGTTATCTATAATCTAGTGTGCTCCAAAACAATGACAAAATTCGCATTTACAAGATTAAGCATTTAAAACTTACAGTCTCTCACTTCCGCCAATATGGATAAACGATTTTGATGACATCACCCTACACTTTAGCTTCTCATCAAACTTTCTGTCCAGTGAAATGCTGTTTCACACGAAGCGTTGTAGCGCGCACAGTCTGCTCCGTTCCAGAAACACGACAGCACAGAGCGGATCATGTAAGAGTTGGCGCAGACCATAAAACATATCAGACAATAAGGATAAGACTGTGGCTATCATCCACTGTCAAATGGGCTTTACCAAGCTCAACAGCTTTGGTCCAAGCTGTGAAATAAACAAAACGCTATTGGCTATTTAAACAAGGGGCTGCTTGATATGCCCCGCCCCTTTCTTCAAGTTTCAGTTGAAAATATGTCAACACATGGAATAACGCTGCGTGTTTCAAAGCAACTCTGGCCCTTTAAAAAGAAAGTTCAGTCAGTACTTAGCCACATATCGTTTTGAAACCTTTTTGACTTCCCTTTTCCATGGAACACAGAGGGAAAAGTTTAGCAGAATGTTCCTGCTGCTCTTTTCCATTCATTAAAAGTGAATGTAGACAACAATACAAGTAAATGATGACTGAATTTCCATTTTTGGGTGAACTATCCCTTTAACCTCACCCCTCCTGCCAGTTTGCCTTTGTTTCTCTTTTTCTTTCTGACTCTGTCCATTTATATTAGCATCTTCTTCACCCTTCCCCCTCTCTGGTGTGCCTTAGACAGCTCTTTTTTCTTTTTCTGTCATTGTTCTGTTCTTCACATTATATGCTTTACCCAGGCTCGCTTCTCTGTTCTGTCAGATTGATGTCAAGAGTGTATTTTCAGTACTTTAATGTGCTTATGATTGTGGATGGTTAGAAATTGTGCCCAAAGACCAAAGCAAATTTAAATGTAGGTCCGACATGAGAGCTTGCGGGTACACAAAAACATACTTAGACACACACACACATCCTGTGTAGAGATATTTACTTGTGGTCTGTCACTCGCTGCTCCTTTACCCCGAGGGCTTTGTGTGTGTGTGTGTGATGGTATGCCAACTGTACCAGCTTACAAACACACCCTCATCTGCACATCCATACACACACACACACATCTCTGGCCCCGATACAGCTGTGTAGAGCACTCAGCAAGACATCAGCTCAAGCCTTGGGGCACGGCACAAAAAAATATCGCTCAAACACACTTTTTCTCGTACACGTTCACTTAGAGATCACACAGTGTTATGTGCACACACATGCTGTATATATTTTGCGGACCCACAGCAGAGAACGATAGTGTGATGTTGGAAGAAGGAATGGGATAAAAGCTGGGCTTGGTGAACAAGAGCACACCAAGGAGAGGCTCACGAGAGGGGGCAATGGAGAGAGAAAACTTGCGAGGGGGGCGGGCGGCAGAGATAGCTTGTTTTGAAGCCCCAAATGTCGCCTTTTCTTCCCCTTCAATTATTTATCTCGGTCTGTCGCTTCAGTTTTTCCTCTCCTGTGGAATAATAGGCCAATTAAAGGCTGTGATCGCCACAGTGAGTGACGCGAAGACTTCCTCCGATCGAGGCTGGCCGCACCACCACCCTGTCTGCTGGACCGTACTCATGCAAAACAGTTCCTAGCTGAAATGACTGGCTTAGTGGCATGCTTAAGTTCAGATGCAGTGATTTTATTTGGGTATTTCTCACAACATTTTTAATTCTTATATAATATAATTTCATTTATTAGGGCCTGAGCACTGGTGGTGTGAAGACCTTATTGAAATTGATCAGATTCTTCTTCTTCTCCAAAATAAATCACATTTTTGAGGGCCTAAACATGCTTGAAAACTCACTAAACTTTGCACAAGCCAAATATGATATGGGTTTTAGAAGTGGATGTGGCAAAATGGCTTGATAGTGCCACCTATAAAATTTCAATGAAGTGCCTTTCGAGCTATGTGTCACATACATGTACGAAATTCGGTAGACACATGTAACACACCAATACCTACAAAAAAATCCCTGGGTACGAAGTCTGAAACTCAGTAGGAAGTCTGTTATTTTTAAATTTCTTAGCAAGTTTTTGTAATTTTCAGGTGTTGTATTTAAACGACTCCACCTTGAGATTTAAACAGATTAACACCAAATTTGGTCAGTGTAATCTAAAGCCCTTTGCAGCATTAAATTGCGAAGATCTTGAGTTTTCGTTTAGGGGCGTGTCTGTGGCAGCCTGACAAACTTAGATTTTTCGCCATGGAAAAAGGAAGTTGTTATAATGCAGGCATACAATGTCCGATCTGCACCAAAATTCAAATGTTTGATAAGATTCCTGAACACATGCTCATGACCATATTCAGTTGTAGTCATAGCACCACCTGCTTGCAACAGGAAACGGCATGTTTTATGCTCTAATGAACTCCTCATAGAGATTTAATGACATCAATATTATATTTGGTCAGTCTACTCTAAAGGCCTATATTGTGAAGATCTTGAGGTTTCGTTAAAGGGCATGTCCGTGGTGGCCTGACGAAGTTTGATGTTTTGCCATGGGAGTAGAAGGTGTTGTAGCTCAGCATGTTCGATCTGCCCTGAACTTCACACATTCAATAAGAGTCCTGCCTGAACACATCTAAAGGCCAGTATTCTGTTCTAATCATAGCGCCACCAGCTGGCAACAGGAAATTACTTGTTTTACACTAATTTAAACATTATGGACATTTTGATGGACAGTCGTAAAAAATTCTGTCATAATCTATTATTACCTGTCATTATAATTTTCATATTTTAATTAGAATAAAACATTTAATTGCTTTTATTTTTGTTCACATTTTTATTTTTAATCATGAACCTACAGGACGACAGCGCAGTGTCGGGCTGGGTAAAAAAAAAAAAAAAAAGATTTCTCGATTCTAATAGATTCTCATTTTAATGAACCAAAATCGATTCTTAAATCACAATCAATCTTTTTATAATTATTATATGTTCCCTTTTATGTCCCCATTTTAATTACACTTTATGGAATAAGTACTTGACTAAATGCATTTGTCACTCTGCAGAAACAGTTGCAAAATGTTTTTAAAATGGCACATTTTTTTTTAAACATGGTATTACAAACTGTTGTAAAATATACTTTTTGACTTCAAACAATAATAGAATACTTTACATAAAATCTTACAAATAAAATTCATGTGAATATGATTTGTAAACTTGTAAAAGGGAAGGTTCACCCAAAAATGACAATTCTGTCATTAATTACTTGCCCTCATGTCGTTCCAAACCCGTAAGATTTTTGTTCATCTTTGATGAACTAAGATATTTTTGATGAAATCCGAGAGTCTTCTGACCCTGCATAGATTACGGCAATGCAACTACAATGTTCAAGGACCAAACAGGTAGTAAGAACATCGTTAAAATAGTCCATGTGACATCAGTGCTTCAACCGTAATTGTATGAAGCAACGAAAATACTTTTCTGTATTCAGTCTTTGCTGCATGTTCACAAGGGTACCACTATGCATGCAAGAGGTGCTGCTGACACAGCAGTCAGTGTTCTGACATAGAAACATCATTACAGAAGTGCACATACTGTACAGTGGAAGTCTATCTGGCAGCTGTTGTTTTGTTGTCCCACAGACCTCTATTATAACTGCATAACTGTCAATATATTGTTTACAGCTGATGTTGGCATAGTACCTTAGTTTGTATTTACCCAGAATAACCCTTTAGTGTGCTGATCAGTTCACATTAGATCTTTAAACATTAAAAACTAACAAGGATTATGGGTGTAATGCTCAGGGTAATGAGCTTTCTCTAGTCTAAGAAGTATCTTAGAGTTGCACAACTGCTCTATTATGATAGTAGTGGCAGGGTAAAGACGAGTAATGTGATATGAGGTGCTTAAGGAGAAGCTTGCGGTGCACAGATAACCTGTGAAGATGTTGAGAGGCAGTGACTAAGGGGGATTGCGCTGAAGTCTGGATGGATGTGCTGGAAGAGACAAACCGATCAACATTCGAAGAGGAAGAGAGATGGTGTGAGATACATAGAGTAGATGTGGTGAGACAAGTATCTGTTTTGGATTGTGTTTATCTATAAAGTAGATGTGGTGAGATAAGTATCTATTTTGGATTGTGTTTATCTGCAGAGTATGACCTAAAGCTGAGAGCATTTTTTGAAATACTTAAAATGCTCTTTTAAACAGATAAACATACTTGAAAAACACAATTGAGTGGATTCTATTCAAAAGTGTGCATGATTATACCATACACTGAAAGATAGCACTTGAAGTGAGCACTCTGAAGAGAGGGCAAAGGGCAGTACTGTTTTATATATTGAAACATTTGACTTGAATTCTGAATGTTGCCTTGAAATTCAGGCATATAGATTCTTGTACTGTAGCAAGCAAAACTTCTACGTCAATTTTGTCTTTAATCCATATTTAGTTTTGTACTGCTGTAAATAAATGAATAAATAATAGCAAAATAAATACATACATAAATCCCACTACAGAAATCCGTTCCCCAACCCCATGGTAAAAGATGTTTTTGTAGTGGCTTAAAAGTAGTTGATTCTGTGGATGTGGATGAATCTTAAACAGAATCAGTTTGATAAATATTAGAGTCTTCTTGTATAGGAAACATGGGAGGAACAAAATCAGATGGGATGCAAACTAGCTGTTAGAATTCGTTCCTTCACCCCATGGAAAGAAATGTTGATGTAGTAGTTTAAAAGTTGTAGAATCTATTTTGTATGAGGATTAATCTTGACCAGAATCAGTTTATATAATAGAACTTCCTTTTATAAGAAAATTCATTTAGGGTTTAACACAAGAAGACTATTGGTAATAAAATTAAACTATTTAAAGGTTAAAGGATTAGTTGAAAGTTAAGGAAAAGTTAAAAGAAAATTCCTGATAATTTACTCACCCCCATGTCATACAAGATGTTCATGACCTTTTTCTTCAGTTGGCAATAAATTAAGGTTTTTAAGGAAAACATTCCAGGATTTTTCACCATATATTGGACTTAAATGGAGATCCAAATTGCAGTTTCAGTGCTTCAAAGGGCTCTACATGATCCCAGCCGAGAAATAAAGGTCTTATCTTATGAAACAATCGGTCATTTTGTAAAAAAAATATACAAATTTAAAATACTTCTTAACCACAAATGCTCGTCTTGCACTATCTCTACGATGTGCATCTATGACTTCATGCATTGCGTAATCACATTGGATAAGTCAAGTGTGGTTAGTTCTTTATCTGTGTACTGTGTACCAACATTTTTTTTCTCTTTTTTGTTAAGGCCATTTGACTTTCTATGTGTGACATTTCCAAAATGACTACACAACTACACGTGAAGTCGTGATCGCATAGCTAGTGCAAGAAGAGCATTTGTGGTTAAAAAGTGTGTGTGTATATATATATATAGAAGGTCCAAACTGCAGTTTCAGTACAGGTTAAAAAATGTCTACACAACCCCAGCTGAGTAATAAGGGTCTTATCTAGCAAAATGATTGGTCATTTTGTTAAAAAAAAATAATAAATTGATCCCCCACTGAATATATGGGGAAAATATGAATATTTATTTAAATGAACCAATTTATGTTAAGTCTTATTATCTTACACAAGTTAGCTTCTCAAGTAAATGTATCTTGGGAAAAAAATTTGATTTTTTTTTAAAAATCCTTAATATAGGACAAATTTACTCTCTGTTTTTAACCTTTTTAGATCTGCTATTCTTAAAACAAATTACACTTGTATAAAGTCTTGAAAATGAAACAAAAATTAATTAATTATTTACTCACTCTGTTGTTGTTCCAATACTGTATACCCTTTTTCTTTTTCAGATGACAAAAAAATCTTGTCATCCATATGATGGCAGTGAATAGTGAGCAGCATTGAGTTTTTAAAAAAGGTATACCACAGGGTTTAGTGAAAAACCAACTGAAATACAATGCATTATTTAACAAAAATCCTGACCTTGGCTGTTGGTCTTCTGTGCACGACTATGCGTTCATGAAACTCTATTAGCACAGCAGTTTACTCTGACTGTTAAAATATACAGCATGTGTCACGCGGGACTTTTTTGTTTTGTTTTGTTTTGGGTTTTTTTGAGCTTGTTGGTCACTATTCACTCCATTATAAGGACGAGCACAAACAGGACATTTTTATTACCTCTCCTTTTGTTCTTCCACAAAAGAAAGTATGGTAAATGGCTTTATAACAACAGCAGAGTGAATAAATGATAACTGAATAAGTGGACTAACCCTTCAACTAAAAATACTCAGTAAGAACAGGATCGCAATGCAGATGACTACATAAGTAACATACCTCGTCCAGTCTTAAGCTTTTAGCCCCTCCTCTCCGTCTTTGTCTTTCTATCTCTCTTTTATTTCCTCTCTTGTTCTCTCACTCTGGGCTTTAGTTACAGAGCCGCTTTGATTCCAAGACTTTTAATCACCAGTGAATCTGGAGCACACGGCATTTCAGCCCTGATCCGTCCTGCCTCCTATCCTCCTTTCTCACTCTTTATTCCTCTCATCTCTTCGCGTCTTAAGTTCAGTACAGTTAAGACGCGGACCTGCCGCGGGAGTAGATCCCTGCTCTTCCTTTCACCTACAAAGGCTGACAGCCGAAATGGGTCCGTCTTAAGCAATGATACCTGCGTGCAAGCAAGTCGGCACGATGTGTCTGAGAAGAGGTGTACAGGGGCATGTTTAGAGCAATCTGCTGCTCTTTTCGAGTCTCCTGGGCACAGCGCTGACGTGTCCCCAACACCCTTTGAATTATGGGTCGTGTTTGAAGTGTCAAGCCAGATTCCTGACATCGTATGATTAATATAAACCCTCTCCCTTCTGCACACACAAACCTCGCCTCCCTCACACACACACACACACATCCTCATATCTCTCATTCTTTGAAGTCAGCACTGAGAGGTGCTGGATGATTTTTAGGGCAAGTGTTGAACCAGTCTGATCTCCTCAGGCTCGAATGGTCTGTGAAAGTCGCCCCGTCTACCTTCCACATCCTTCCAGCGATCACAGGATGAAAGTGTTTTTTCGCACCTTAACGAGTGGATGCGGTGGGTGGCCGCCGTAGTCAAACCGCCTGACCTTTGACCCCCTACTACGAGGACGTTGTTGCAGACAAACCAGACCTGGCTTGGCCCCATCTTCTGCAGTTTTCCTCACAAAAACGCTTGCTCAACAGGGCTCGGATCCAATAATGAATACTAATGTTGATATCATTATATGCTGGATGCCTTATTCTGTCCGCGCTCGACAGCAGGGTGAGTAATGCGCGTCGTAGCTTAACTGCTGCATTCATTACCATGCGATCAGCCTCGGTCCCCACCCATGCAATGTGTTAGGTAGTCTTTGATGTATGCTGATCCATTCCTTAATTGGGGGTCCCCCCTCTTCCATCCATCCATGCAAACTCGGTCAAGTCCAAACACCCCAGCGGGCTTTAATAATTAATGTGGCTGTTTACGTGCCCATCTTTTGTGTCTGCTTCCTTTGATAGTAAAGCCTTTGATGAGTAGACAACGCTTTTGGGTTCCCAAACTGACTTTCTGTCTCTGCAGAAGTAGCGTATTTATATAACTAAGTTTTCCTGACCTGTTATTGAGTTTTGAGGTGGGGTATACTCTCTAAAATGTCATCTTGCGATGATGGCTGTGTCACTGTTAACTCTGACAAAGCTTTAAGAACTTTCTTTACACAAAATCCAAGCCTATACAAATACCCGCCATCAAAGCCTATGCGAAGTCTTTATTAAGGAGAAATCTGGGATCTCCGTCTTTCTGTTTCTTGCTCTTGGTGGGGTGCCATTAGTAATACATTGGAGGGAGGCCTTGAAGAATCGAAAGCGACAGGGCAGAAAAGGAATAGATGAGTGAAGGAGGATGAAGCAAACAGGGGGCCTAGGTTGTGGGGGCAGCATTGAATCAGAGGAAAAGGGAATTTTTTGAAGAGAGAATTTGAGAATATATATATATAGTAGATCAGACAAAGAACATCTTGAGACAAGTATGTTACTGGTTATTTAGATCAGTAGTTCTCAGCTTTTTTGACTCAGTGGTCTACAGTACTGTCTGCTAAAGTAATTTTAAATCATCCTGCGGCCTCTAGTGGGCCTCAGCCCCTTTGGTTGAAATCTGCTGGTTTAGATCGTTAAAAAGGGAGAGATTGATGTGAGGGGTGTGACAAAGGCCTAAATGAAGTAAGCTAATGACGAATTTCAATTATGAATGAAATTACAAGGTTTCTCCAGACCTGATCATGCTATTTCACACGCACATACACACTCGCTCTCAGAATATAGTACAATCCTTCTTTTTATGTTCCTGTAATCCTCAGACATCACACAAATCCTTATTCCTTCCTCTCTGCGCCTACTCATCTGTCTGTAACGCTGTTCGCCTCACTTCAGCACACATGTGAAATCCATAAACAACAGCACCCGTCGAAGCACCCAGTGTACACGGTTTCTCCATAATTTTGTTATGGCATTGAATCATTATTAAATTGCTTTGTAAATTTTCTTAAAGGGACAGTACACCCTAAAATGAAAATTCTGTCATTAATTACTTACTCTTACGCTGTTCCAAATCCGTAAGACCTTCATCCATCTTCGGAACACGAATTAAGATTTGATGAAATCCGAGAGCTTTCTAACCCTGCATAGACAGCAATGCAACTGCCACGTTCGAGGCCCAGAAAGATAGTGAGCAATAGAAGTTGACTGATATGGGTTTTTCTCCAACCGATGTCGATATTTAGAGATCAGGCAGCCGATATATGATATACATGATAAAATCTAACAGTTAAAGGATTACTCTCCTTCCAGAAAAACTCATTTGAAGCTGCACTGAATCTGCATTTTTAACCTTCAAACCATTGAGCACCATTGAACTCCACTATATGGAGAAAAGTCCTTCAATGATTTCCTCAAAAACTCTCTTAATATTTTAGATATAGACAGAAGAATAAATAAGCATATTTCGTTACCTTTTGAAAATTAGAAGGGTTCAATCTGAGCAGATGATTTTACCATCACCGTCATTGTCAGAGCGCACTTCCACAGTACATCCAGCATCTGGCTCACATTCGCCATCTCAACCATATTCGCAAAACTGTCGTTTTCATTGACTTCAAAACCATTATTTTAATCGCTGGCAGCTTTTTCACCATATCCACTGTCACAGTAAGATTTATATTTTATTGCATACATGCTTAGCAGTAAACCCATTCAAACCAAATTTTTCCTGATGATATTCTTTTGTTTTATGGCTGCGATAATTACGAGTGAAACATCATGTCATTATTGCCTATCAAACAGTGCCGCCTTAGAGGACTAAAGGTGAATTGCATGTATTTAGTCATCAGATATTTACATATTTTTGCGCACAAAAAAATATACTTACACTATTACCTTGGGTCTCTAGCGACCCTGTACACTTTTGACAAAGAATCAATCAGAAAACAGACATTCTTTTTATATATATATATATATATATATATATATATATATATATATTCTTTTATTTTTTAGTTTACAATGAATAGATTGAGGAATACTAAGAAAGCTGATGCTAAACTTAAAAAAATGAAGGAGGGAGGGGCTAGTAAATGACTTCCCGGGTCGCTAAAGATTCACTTTTTGTTTATGAAGATGACTTTAAAAAATTGCCAAAAATCCTAATGGAAAACAAAGGCTTTTAAGATGAAAATGACATGAAATGACTATTATCTCAAGTAGATGGCAGCAGAAGATCACTCATTACCTCAGTTACCATTTGAACTTGCTAGTTTTCACGTCTTACTTTTGGATTGATTATAAAATGACTATTATAACAATTTTTTGTGCTTTTAATGTACTTAAGTATAACGTATATCAAATACAATTAAATAATAATGCATTAAATATTTTGAAATCTTATGAAATTTAAATTTAAAAACTATTTTTAACTACATTGCCTTAAAAAAGGACACATCAAAAAGAGTGTTTAAGTTATTTAACTGTAGAAGCTGCTATATATTCAGCCAACACAGATTTGTTGCTGCTATAGTTTTGTTGCTCTGAATTTACTCTGCATTAAAGGAGAAGTTCACTTCCAGAACCAAAATTTACAGATAATTTACTCACCCACCTTGTCATCCAAGATGTTTGTGTCTTTCTTTCTCCAGTCATAAAGACATTATGTTTCTTGAGAAAAACATTTCAGGTTTTTTTTCCGTTTAGTGGACTTTTATGGTGCTCGTGAGTTTAAACATCCAAAATGCAATTTAAATGTAGCTTCGAAGGGCTCTAAACGATCCCAGCCGTGGAAGAAGGGTCTTATCTAGCGAAACGATTGGTTATTTATTTTTTTTATTGTATAATTGATATACTTTTAAGCCTCAAATGCTCGTCTTGTCTATGTCTACGATGTGCATGCGAACTCTGTGTAATCCGGGTCAGTACAGTTAAGGTACTGCCATCTCATTTTCTCCTGCAGCCTCCAACAAAATCGTCTTTATATAATAAAATGGCTTTATATAATAAAAAGGCTTTACATGATGAAATTACATTTGTGCTGTAATAAAGAATAAAGAGTTCAGAAGACAAAATTCTAAGTCTAAATTAAAAGTTAAAAGTTAAATTAAAGTCTAAATTAAAGTTCCTCAGTAACTGCTTCATGACTTATATAATATCCGCTGTCCTTTTAGATTCAGTTGAAAAGGCTGTTCTCCAGAGAATCCTAAACCATAATTTCTTCAAACATCGTCTTGCATTTTCACTTAATCTTGCACTTTATTTATGAGCTTTCATCCTCTCTTTTGTCTCTTAGGTTCTGGCAACATGGCGGCTGTACCTCATGGCCCCCAAGATACCAACCAAGGTACGGTAGGCAATTACGCACCACCTGTCTGCTCCATCTCAAAGCACTGCGGTAATCTAGTTTAGCATGACTTATGTAGCAAGATGCTCATTTTCACCTCAGGTGGAACAAACGTTCAACTTCCTGGAGATTCGAGCAATGAACACCCACCCGGATAATCAAGTAGGAAAAGCGTTTACAGGGCTCCAGTGTTTTAGCTTTTGTGGCCAATTTTTTTCTTTCAATTGCTCTCGCCGTCGTTTTGCTTCACTAAAGCGTGTTCTTTCCTTCACAGGTTGTCATAGAAACAGACAAGTCCACATATTCCCTGAGGCTGCAGTCTAATGACCACCTGGATCAGCTGATTAGCCACATCAACTTTGCTCTCTCTCGGATCTTCAACAACTCCATCTACACGTAAGTGTCCCAAGAATCCCATAGGTTTACTGTGGTCCCGCATGGCCAGACTTTGACTGAACAGTCCACGTTGCAGCTTATTCTGGTGAAGAACCACCCACTCAGACAGGATTAAACTGTCTGACTGACACAAAAAGCAGCCAATCACAGTCTGCTTGGTGTATGTGTCACATTTAAGGGCATAAAGTTGAAGTTAAGTTATATAACAGCTTATAAAACAGTATAAAACAGATTATATCACAAGTAAGGGTTGGCGATATAGTATATATGATTAATGGTGAAAATTTGTCAACTGGTAGATATTTTGGACTGTCGTCTCTAATGCAGTTACTTGCTCACGAGACGTTGCTGTGCGATGTGGTCACCAAAAATATAATTTGCATGCATTTTTGAAGGATTGTGGTTTAAAAACAAGTGATTTTAAAGGAGAAGTCCACTTCCAGAACAAAAATTGACAGATAATATACTCACCCCTTGTCATTCAAGATGTTCATGTCTGTCTTTCTTCAGCCGTAAAGAAATTATGTTTTTTGAGGGAAACATTTCAGGATTTTTCTTCATGGACTAGTATGGTGCCCCCGATTTTGAACTTCAAATGATCCCAAATGTGGTTGTAAACGATCCCAACCGAGGACCAAGGGTCTTATCAGTTATTTTCATAAAAATAATACAATATATATTCTTTTTAATGTCAAACGCTTGTCTTGTCTTGCTCTCCCTGAACTCTGTGAATTCTGGCTCAAGACAGTTAGGGTATGTCGAAAAACTCTGATCGTATTTTCTCCCCCAACTTCAAAATCATCTTATATTGCTGTTTTACCTTTTGTGTTAAGGGTGTTTGATCTTCTTTGCATGTTCACTTTACAAAGACTGGGCCGGTGGTTCTGCAGTTATGTAGGATGATTTTGAAATGATTTTTGAAGTTGAGGGAGAAAATACGATTGGAGTTTTTCGACATACCCTAACTTTCTTGAACCAGAATACACAGAGTTCAGGGAGAGCAAGACAAGACGAGTGTTTGACATTAAAAAGTGTTTAAATTGTATTTTTCTAATGAAAATAACCGATCGTTTCGCTATATACAGTTTACAACTGCACTTGGGATCGTTTGAAGCCGCATTTAAACTTGCATTTTGAAAGTTCAAAATCGGGGCACCATAGCAGTCCATTATATGGAGAAAAATGCAGAAATGTTACCCTCAAAAAAACATAATTTCTTTATGGCTGAAGAAAGAAAGACATGAACATCTTGGATGACAAAGGGGTGAGTACATTATATATGAATCTTTGTTTTGGAAGTGGACTTCTCCTTTAAGTCACTGAAATGCAATCAGCAGCAAAGAGAACTCATTTCGTTATATTCTGAGACACGCGTACATGAAGATGGTGCTCACGGGTGTATTTTAAGATATTTTTGCTGCTTTATAGGCCTTGAGCGGTTAAATACACACACTTGTATGTGTGATCTTTGCAAGTATCCTCATGAACACATTAATTTAGGTCTTAAGTGAAAGCAAACAGCTGAGAAAAAAAAAAACATGTAACAGTATATTAGATCTGAGCAGCTCTTAAAGTGACAGCAGTCTAATATTCCTGCTGTCTGTCATTCTAATAATCAAGCAACAAAAGTGAAAATTTCTCACTGCTCATGACTAAATTATGTTTGTAACTTAATGAGAAGTAAATATGTATTTAATTTACGCTGAAAAATATGCAGTGATTTTATACATTTGATTACTTTATACAATAGTGTGTGTAGCATTCCTTATTTATTTGTACTACTGTAGTTTTTGGTCATATTGCTTGTAATTAGTTTATTATTCTTATTTAATCACTGACTTTTTTTAAATTTAGGCTAGTGTTAGTTTTTTGTGATATTGACACTGGTGACAAGAATTATGAAATATCTATGGAATCAAACGTTTTAATATCATAAAGAACTTATTTAACACAAAAACATATATGTAAATACACAGTAACATATATCACTACTGTGAAATAAAATTACTCTTACCATGATATATAATTTTGGTCATATCGCCCACCACTAACGACAGTATTAGACTGCTGTTGAAAGAATTACTGAAGTAATTATGTGGCAGTTTTTAATAAGTAGATAAGTATATTATATTATATTATATTATATTATATTATATTATATTATATTATATTATATTATATTATATTATATTATATTATATTATATTTAGGGCTGTCAGTCAATTAAATTTTTAATCTAATTAATTACATGATGTTTTGATTAATTAATCTAATTAATTGCAAAATAAATTTGACTGTGTAAATACCCACAAAAGATTATTTAAAGCTATTTTTGTGTCAGTTAAGAATGTATCAAGTAGACATTATATTACATTAGTAATTGTAGCTTTAGAAAGAAATATTTTATTTAATACAATGTAATTTATTACACAAACATTTATCATTTATTAAACTTGTATCAGCTTCTAATTTACTGAACTGTTGTATAAAATCACATTTAAGATCATGATAAATCAGGACAAAATCAGCACTGATGTCACATTGCTGCCCGAGGGATATTGTGTGACATATATAAATATTTTTTGCACCAATATCTTAAATTATAGGACATAACTGCATTTATGAAGTTGTTGCCCTGCATCATATTTGTCAACAGTCAACAGGTCTGGGGGCAGGGCTAGTGCGTTAACTGCGTTAAAATATTTTAATCGTGTTATTTTTTATAACTAATTAATTAAGTTAACACTTTAAACTGACAGCCCTAGTTATATTATATTATATTATATTATAATATTTTATTTTTTCCATTAAAGCAAATCTTTGTTCACAGGTGGACTAAAAAAAAGAAACCTATGTGCCTTTATTTTCGTAAACTGTATAAAAACAGCCATTCTGATTAAAGCTCGCCAGATTGAGATGTGTAATATGCTTTGGGCGGTCAGCAAATATGACATCTGAGGCATAGCCCTGTTGCAGTCTATATTTGCTCACGCCATCTGAACAGAGATGCAAATCTGATTTTTGTCGCCTTTGCACCGTATCTCATAGTGCTAATGTAGTTTTTTGGAGAATCCATAATGCTGCCTATAGAAGTCGGTATCTGCTAGAGCAGCAGGGGTGTGAGGTACTGCTGAGCAGTTAATTGAGAGATTTTCTCATATTCAGACAGGAGGAGATTAGTGCAATGCATAATAGCGTTCTTTTTCTGTCTCTGTGTTCAACTCTCTCGCTCTCTTTCCTGTTTCAGCTCTTTGGCCAGGTGTTCACATGCTGGGTCAGAATAACTGAGATTCTGATGCATTGTGAATCCCCCTCTCTCCCCTCCCTCTTCTTTTTCAGCCCCTCCATCTTTCACGCAGATGGAGATGTTACTGACGGAAATCGGAAATTTTCTCCAAGCTCTGAGAGTTCGGTGGAGACGCAAAGGGCATGTGGTGAGAGGAATATAGTATATATAGTTCATGCATCCACACAGTCTCATACATATTTTTATCATGCACCAGATATTAATCTCTGTAATCTCTTTTGGTCCCCTCACACCACTGCTGTCGACTTATAGATGTTTTGAATGCACACACTTAATTTATGCCGTCAACTTGGTTTGGTGCGCTTTGCTATTCATGACAAGTTATATAACAATATTTGTTTTGCCACAGCAGTTGCAGACAGTGAAGGACACAATAAAAACACTGTGCCAAATACATAAATTAAGAAAACAACAAAAAGAATAATACAAAAGATCAAGGAAGAATGATAAAAGTAAAATAAAATCATAATACCAGCCAGTGATAGTGAGTATAAGAAAGACTATGCAAATTACAAATGCCCTTCATATGGTGACAGGTAAAGATGCAGTGTGTTAATACACCGTAGTCCTTGAGATTGACTTGTCATATGCTTAAAGATCAAAAACTAAACAGTCTTGTTTTGCAGTCTTCATGCCATAGGAAAACACTTTAAACCTGTTTTTGTTTTTGGAAGACGACTCATGAATTCCTGGCAGGTATTATTAAAATAGGTGCCATATTGTCTCTGTAAATCAGGGGTCACCAAACTTCCTGGAGGGCCGGTGTCCTGCAGAGTTTACCTCAGCTTTTCTTAACACACCTGCCTGGAAGTTTCAAGTATACCTAGTAAGACCTTGATCAGCTGGTTCAGGTGTGTTTGATTGGGGTTGGAGCTAAACTCTGCAGGGACACCGGCCCTCCAGGACCGGGTCTGGTGAGCCCTGCTGTAAATGGTCAAAAGAATCTGTTCTGGAGATGTTGTTCATGTATTTATGTCGAGACGGCAGACGCTAATATCACCGCAAGTATCACGCTTGCTTCAGTACGAGAAGTAATCAAAACAGCGTGTCTGCGCCATTTATTAACACAGAGACACGCAGAATTCATATTTAAATAGTTGTTTTGTGGCTTAATATTTGTAATGACCTACTTTTGATTAATTCATCCAAATTTTGACAAATTCCGTGATATTCCGCATTATACTGTAAATTCCATTTTTATGACTAGATTCCACGATTCTGTCCACGTTTTCTGCATTGCGGATATCATAGGGTCCTACAGCTGTTCAAAGAAAAATAATTCACCGACATATTTGACAGTACTGCTGTTTATCAGTTAAGTTTAATGAAAAAATCCTCATACATGGTCCAAAACCATTCTAAACAAATATCTTGGTGGGTTTTGATGTGAGAAGACAATAGTGGATGAACTTTTTCACTGGTGGAAGTATGGATTATGGACTGGAATTTTGGCCAGACGTTGAAACGCCCTTTCTGATGGATTTGTTATTACAAACACACAACTTTTCACTTAACAGGATGTTAATTGATGGACCAGAGTCGTGTTGAACATTTGTGGATTATTGTTATGTTTTTGTCGGCTGTTTGGACATTCTGACGGCACCCATTCATTGTAAAAGGATCGATTGGTGAGCAAGTGATGTAATGTTAAATTGCTCCAAATTAGTTCAGATGAAGAAACAAACTCTTGGATGGCCTGAGGGTGACCAAATTGTCAGGAAATTTTAATTTTTGGGAGTTTATTTATTAGTATTTCAAAGAATCCAGAAATCAACTTATAATGTCACATTAAAGGGGTCATCGGATGCAAAGTTCACTTTTACATTTTGTTTGAACATTAATGTGTGTTGGCAGTGTATGTACACATATACCCTATAATGATAAAAATTCCATGCAGTGGTTTTTAATTAATGTGTAAAAATAATATCTACCCTTTTTCAAATCGAGCCATTCGCAGATTCCTGTCGTTGTGGTGTAACACCCACAGAGGCCGCTCCCACCATAGTTGATTGACATGAGCGTCTTACCTCAGACCAGTCAGACCCCTCAACATTTCGACCTTCATTGTTTTGATGCCAGAGCAGGGATTTAAGTTAGACAAGAATATCTCCGATTGAGGTGTTGTGTTGCTGGATGTGATTATGAGCATAGTAGTCGCCATTTACTCCCGACATCTGAGCCGCTAAAGATGCAGTAGATTACGTTTGTTTGTGAATGGAATGCGCCTCCAGATCTACATATATCTATGTTCGCGCAAATCGTTTTTGATCCAGCTTCACTTACTTAGAAGTGAGTGTAAGGTTTTTTTTTATGAATCTTTTCGCCTTTCCTAATAACGTGCTAGTTAGCAAGTTAAATGTGGCTGAAGTAAACAGGCTCGTCACTCCACAGAGAGAAGAGAGGGCCGGGGCGAGCAGAGCTCATTAACATTCAAAGCAACCTCGACCAGAACAGGATGATTTTTGCAGAGCTGTTTTTTGCAAGTTAAAAAAGGTGTTATTTACATTACCATTGAGAAAGACCCTAAAGAATCATATCAACTTGTGGAAAATGGGAATCCAATGACCCCTTTAAAAATATGAAAAAAGGGTTTAGCTAACTCAAGGACACTGAACTGTACAAGAAAAATACATCTTGAAGAAGAGAGTTCTTTAAGTGCTTTAAAAATCATTGAAAAACCTTTATGTGTATGAACGTAGGTAGGACAGTTTTTCATTGTTAGGCACATTATCTCTCTCTCTCTTTCTTTCATTTCAGGGGGCTTTTCTGAGACATATGCAGCTCTGTGCGATTACAATGGCATTACCTGTAAAGAGGAAGTACAGTGGGTAAGAGCTTCCTATTGATCACAAAAATATCTTCAGCAAGAGAAGAGGCCATTTTCTGCAAGTGTCACTACTTTTATTGCACTCTAAATATATTTTCGTCCTCTTTTTGAGTCTCTCTCTGTCTTTCTCTCTCTTTTGCTCTTTCAGGATGTGGATACCATCTATCATTCACAGGACAACAGAGAGTTTAACCTGTTGGACTTCAGTCACCTGGAAAGCGGGTAGACACAAATTTACATCACATCTTAATATTCATGTTCTGTATCTGCAACCTCTAATTGCTAGCCTTCACTTCCATAGCTATCTCTACATCCCACAGATTGGTGGTTTAAATGCTTCTTCATTTTGGATGGATTAATCTAATCATAACTCTTTGCTTCGTTAATTGCTTCATATTTACAGGGATTTCAATGATAACTGACACAGGCAATCTGATGTGAGCCACTGCTTTGAAATGTGTGCTCAAATGCCACAGTAATAATGCATTTCGCCTCTTTCCTGTGGCGTCCCTGCTGACTTCCTGCCCGGTTTGAGTCATGCTGTGTCTTTTTACATCCGTCCAATGGGTGTCGGGTTCCTTAACTGATTCCAGATCAGATTCTGTATTTTCTGCTGATGTTGGTCCGTGTTTGAAGTCTGAAGGCTGGTTCTCAACTCTCTTCCTGTTGAAACAGGATTACATGTATATATATGACCTGTGAAAATTGACGTCAGCTCTGCATGCTCATCTACACGACCCTGCTGCCTTTAACACATAAAAAAGGAAATGCACTTAAAATTTATACTCTGACTCTGAGAAATGATATGGTTCATTGAGCACTTTGCTCAAGGGCAGTTCCGGTTATCTGCAGAAAAAGGATTTTTTTTTTTTTCAGCAGTCACATGATAAAACTCTAATGGGAGTGCGGCCACTTAAAGATCATTTTTGAATTTTGAAAAGAGCTTTTGCCTGACAAGACAAAGTGCTTGTCATTTCAGATATACAGTTTTGAGTGGTTTTATTGAGTGTCTTTCAAACGATCTGTGTAATTTAGCAAAGGCTTTGGAGTTCCATCATTGACCACATTTATATTCATCTGATTGGAATTTTCCTACAATTCGAATGCATCATGTAAACATTATTTATATATTTATAAATTCATACAGATTAATACAGTACATTGTGCCCTTCTCTTTAGAATATATATATAGAGAGAGACAGTTAAAGTTTACATAGACCTTGCAGAATCTGCAAAATGTTAATTATTTTACCAGAATAAGAGATGATACAAAATGCATGTTATTTTCTATTTAGTACTGACCTGAATAAGATATTTCACATAAAAGATGTTTACATATAGCCACAAGAGAAAATAATAGTTGAACTTATAAAAATGACCCTGTTCAAAAGTTTACATACACTTGATTCTTAATCCTGTTTTGTTCCCTGAATGATCCACAGCTGTGTGTGTGTGTGTGTGTGTGTGTGTGTGTGTGTGTTTAAGTGATGGTTGTTCATGAGTCCCTTGTTTGTCCCTTGAATGTCCCTACTTCCTGTCAGATATTATTAAAATAAGTGTCATATTGTCTCTGTAAATGGTCAAAAGAATCTGACTGTGGTCCTTGTGTGTTATCCAATCAAAAACATCTACATCAAAAACATTTGATTTTTTTCTGTTTAAATTTTTCTGGATTCCATTTTGTTCCGTTTTAATTTTTCTTGACTCCTTTTTAATGGTTAAATTATTATTTTTTTTTAATCAAAAAGCATGTCTGATTAATTAAAATCATAAAACGTAAACAATTTAACATCAGTTTATAGTTGTTCATGAGTCCCTTGTTTGTCCTGAACAGTTAAACTGCCCACAGCTCTTCAGAAAAATCCTTCAGGTCCCACAAATTCTTTGTTTTTTCAGCATTTTTGTGTATTTGAACCCTTTCCAACACTGACTATGATTTTGAGATCCATCTTTGCACACAAATGAGGGACTCATATGCAACTATTATAGAAGGTTCAAACACTCAGTGATGCTCCAGAAAGAAACACAATGCATTAAGATCCTGGGGGTGAAAACTTTTAAAAGATCATGAGATCAAAAATTTAAAGATCATGATAAATTAAACTTATTTTGTCTTCTGGGAAACATTTAAGTATCTTCTGTGGCTTCTGAAGGGCAGTACTAAATGAAAAAATATGATATCCACGAAAAATAAGAAAAATGTACACATCTTCATTCTGTTCAAAAGTTTTCACCCCTGGCTTTTAATGCATCGTTTTTTTTTTTCTGAAGCATCAGTAAGCGTTTGAACCTTCTGTAATAGTTGCATATGAGTCCCTCAGTTGTCCTGAATGTGAAAAGATGGATCTCAAAATCGTACAGTCATTGTTGGAAAGGGTTTAAATACACAAAAATGTTGGAAAACCAAAGAATTTGTGGGACCTGAAGGATTTTTGTGAAGAACAGCAGGAAGTTTAACTGTTCAGGACAAACAAGGGACTCATGAACAACTATCACTAAACAAACAAACAAAAAAGAAAGAGCAAAGTATTAAGAATTAAGGGGATGTAAACTTTTGAACTGGGTAATTTTTATGAATTTAGCTAGTATTTTCTCTTGTGGAGTACTAAATAAACAATAACATGTATTTTGTATGATCCCTTTTATTTTGGTAAAGTAAAATTTTTAATGATTCTGAAAGGGGGATGCAAACTTATGACCTGTACTGTAGCAGGTTTTGCTGGTACACCAACTACAATGTACCAAAAACCAGCGTGACCACATTAAACTGGCATTACCAGCTGGTAGCTGATTTGTTGGTTGCGGTTCCAGGATATTCTACCTGCTTGTGCCAGCTAATGACCATCTTGGATTAGCTAATGATAGATACCAGCAGCCATATTCCATATGCCATCTTCAGTTGGATTTTTCAACAGAGGAGAAGATGATGAGAAGATGATTCATGTGAGTGTGGTCACTGGGATGATTCTATAAAGGAAAGGTTGTATTGCCTTTTGAGTTAAACATCAAGTATTTGCAAAAGAAGAACATCTTAGACAGTAAATCAACAAATAAGCCTTGATACTGCACAGCAGTTGAACTGATGTTCTTTTGTTTTTCACTGTTTCACCAATGGGCACACTTAGACTACTGTCTAGCTGCTGCATCTGTCTTGAGGATGTTATGTCATTGATTTTTAAGCGCTTGTTCCATTAGAACATCTAGATGGAGAAAGATGAGCGGGTGAGGCAGAGAAACTCTCATTTAGAAGGAGAGAACAGCTGAGTACACACTGCCTACAGCCTCACTATAGCATCCAAACAGAGAAATGACGAAGCTGCAAATGAGAACACAGCCATCAACCGTACCCCACAGGAGGAACCCTTTTGCATTTCTTTCCCTCTCCTTCTTTTCATCTGTTCTCCATCTGAGTGCAGTAAGGCCCACTTTGGCTATAGGTAAAAAGGTTTTAGGCTCAGGGCCAACGTTAAAAGCTGTATCATAGACACATTGCACTGAGTAATTCACTGACCTGGCATCAGTTTTCCCATCGATCCACACTGTCCCCTTCCCTTCCTCTCCTGGCTTTCCTCTCGGGAAGCATTTATTGCTGAATCTATCATTTTTCTTGAATAATAACATCTCTATTTTAGTCTTGAGGAAAGCTTGCAAACTTATGAGGGCTTGCATGAGAAAAGTGAGAACGCCTCTGGTTACTGCAGCACTTCAGTGAGAGGATTTGTTTTGATTTTTCTCTCCTTTGTCTCTTTTTGTCACAGGGACCTTGCGGTGATTGTGGCGGCCATGGCGTATAACTCATGGTTCACCAAACTTTATTGCAAAGACTTGCGCATTGTAAATATCTTTTTATGACCTTCTCAATCTCCTCTGTGTCAGAGTTCTGTTTTGTTTTTCTGTTTTTGTTTGTTTCCCTTGCAAAATAGGACTGTACGTAGTACTGTGTATTACCAAGGCTGTATCTACATGCTGTTTTGGAAAATATTTTGATGGTTATACACTACCAGTCAAAAGTTTTTGAACTGTAAGATTTTTGATGTTTTTAAAGAAGTCTCTTCTGCTCACCAAGCCTGCATTTGATCCAAAGTACAGCAAAAACAGTACAATTTTGAAATATTTTAAAAATAATGTTTTCTATTTGATTGTATTTTAAAATGGGATTTATTCCTGTGATTTCAAGGCTGTATTTTTACCACACATAATCCTCAAATGCTGCTCAAAAAACATTTAGTATTATTATTATGTTGAAAACAGCTGAGCAGAATTTTTTCAGATTTCTTTGATGAATAGAAAGTTAGAATAGAACAGCATTTATCTGAAATAGAAATCTTTTGTAACATTATTTAAAGCATCTTTGCTAAATAAAAGTATTAATGTCTACACATTCATTTCAGTACATTTTAACATATATTCAAATAGAAAACAGTTATTTTAAACAGTAAAAATATTTCAAAATGCTACTGTTTTTGTTGTACTTTGGATCAAATAAATGCAGGCTTGGTGAGCAGAAAAACTTTTGACTGGTAGTGAATGATCGTACCACTTTAATACTTTGGTTAATGAATATGGATATTCATTCAGTACTGTAGTACATTACCAGTAAAAAGTTTGGAATAATAATGATTGTTTTTAAAAGGAGTCTCTTATGCTCACCAAGGCTGCTTTTATTTGATGAATAATACAGCAAAAACTTCAATATTGTGAAATATTATTACATGTTGTCAAGAAACATCTCTCGTTATTATCAGTGTTTTGTGGTTATTCATTTATTTTCAGAAACCATGATACACTAACATCCCAAAATTTGGATTTTAAAAAAAACAAAAACAAAAAAACAGGATGAATTAATACTTTTATTCATCAAGGATACATTGAATTGATCAAAAGTGAGAGTAAAGACATTTAGAATGTTAGAAAAAAAACTGTTTCAAATAAATGCTGTTCTTTTGAATGTATGAGTTTGCACAAAAATATTGAACAGCAAATATTTCAACATTGATAATATTATGAATCATTATTAATAACTGAGCACCAATAATAAGTAGGGATGTAACAATAACAAAATCTCACGATACAATAATATTGCGATATGAAGTCCACAATTCAATATTTATTGCGATATTTAAAAATAAATAAATAAATAAAATTTCGCACATTTTAAAGTTAAAGGAGTTAAAGTCCACTTCCAGAACAACAATTTACAAATAATTTACTCACCCCCTTGTCATCCAAGATGTTCACGTCTTTCTGTCTTCAGTCGTAAAGAAATGAAGGTTTAACAGGAAAGCATTTAAGGATTTCAGGATTTTTCTCCATATAAAGGACTTCAATGGTACCCCATTTTGGAAATTCCAAAATGCAGTTTAAATGCAGCTTCAAAAGGCTCTAAAAGCTCTGGGATGCACGTTCACATCTTGGATGACAAGGGGGTGAGTAATTTATTTGTAAATTGTTGCTCTGTAAGTGGACTTCTCCTTTAAATTCTTCTATGCACTTAAATATTAAGAGCTCCAACCCATGTTGTTAACTAAGAAAACTTTAGTCAGAAATTTGTAATATACTGTCTCAGTCTAAATTACATTCACACTGGTGTTTTAGGAAGCCAAACAAATTAGAATATAATAATAATAACAAAAACAACAATGGTAATAATAGCCATATATTGTAAAACAATTGCACTGCAAAATAAATATTTCATAGGTATATTATTTTTGCTTTACACTACAGTAGGGAAATTAGAGTACTAATTTTTCCTAATTTCTACACTTGAGAAAGATATTTTAAATTTGGACTGCAGTAACGTTACCCATTTAAACCGCTCACTGTCAGCAATTCATACTTTTAAGCTTTTATTTTGACGGAAACATCAGTAGAGCTTTTATTTTGATGAAAGCTGCAGCAGCTTTAGCAGTGTTGCCAAGTCTGCGGTTTTCACGCAAAATTGGGCTACTTTAACATTGTTGCCACGGGTTGTTTTTCATGTCCACGGGTTAAAGCGACCCCAATAACTTTATATTTAGCCCCTGGAATGCGACCTGTACCAGGGGAACCACTCCAAAAAACTTGTATTTTACCGCCCGGAACGCGATTTTTACTAGGGGACCACCCTTGAAACGCATTTGGGCTAGTTTAAGCGTGAGCTTTAGTGAAAACAGGCTTACAAAAAGGCGCCCCAGTACAAATCTAGTGAAATGCTGTAATAATAACTGTTGGCCATTGCGTACCAAAAACACAACTTTTTCACTTTGCAATGTCGCAGTGACCGTCATTTGTCACTGCCTCGCTCCTCAAAGATTAATGAGTGTGTAAGTCAGATGACACAAAGCTGCCGACGTTATCTACATTAAAAACAGATGGGCGCTATTTGAATGGGTTCCTATGGAGACCGGAACAGAAGAGCATCCAATCGGAAGTTAGAATTCGTAATGGCGACGCTCATCGTTTACTCAGGAAAAAGGTCCGTACTTTTTGCCTGAAAGACCTATCGTTTTCATATCATCATGTGACCACAATAATATCGAGACCGATTTGCTATCGCGATACCACAATATTGATAATATCGTTACATCCCTAAAAATGAGTCATTACAGCTGAGCACCAAATCAGCATATTAGAATGATTTCTGAAGGATCATGTGACACTGGAGTAATGGTTGCTGAAAACGCAATTTTGCCGTTAATAAAAGGATTTTTAAACATTTTAAAATGAAATCGTAATAACATTTCACAGTAGTACTGTTTTTACTGTAATTTTGATTAAGTAGTGTATATGTAAAAATAGTTGTTCCTGTCTGAAATCTGTGTCAGTATGCATGAGATTATGACAAATCTTCCTAAAGAATTGAATCTAGCGCTTTTCTCTTTTTCTCACTCGTTCTTTCTCACATCCAGAGTTCAGAGGTCGTAGAACAGATTCTGCACACAGTCAGTAAATCCAGCAGTCTGGAGGAGCTCACGCTGGAAAACGTGGGCCTTAAAGCGTGAGTTATAAATCTTTCTATTGCTCTCTTTCTGTTATTCATCACTCTGACCACTTTACTCTCTCTCTCTTCATCTAAAAGTTCGTTTCTTGTTCTGTCACTGTCATTTTTCCCTTTATGCCGTTCCCAGTCGTATTCCCCTGCCACATCTTTGCCTCCGTATTTCATCTGTGTCCCAGAGTGCAGTACTTTGTATTGCGGTTCCGTTTCTACTCACTTTCTTTCTGTCATTTAGAGATTTCCCACAGAAAATGGCCACTGCCCTGTCAGAAAACCCAGCATCAGTCATACACTCCATTAACTTGGCCCACAATACACTGGACAACCAAGGTACATGCATCAAAGTCTTTCTTTTTCTACTATACCTCTCTCTCTCTCTCTTTCTCTCTCTCTCTCTGTCTGTTTACCTGCCTTTGTCTGTTTTTACACTTTCTGTATCAGCATGTGCATCTGCTATTTCTGTCTCTGAGTGGGTGTTTTTTGTTCCTTCTTGTCTCTGCTTTGCTGACTTATTGTGTTGTATCTGTTGCTGATTTAAAAATGGGTTCTTTTGGGTGTGTGCATGCTAGGCTTTTTCTAATGTGTGTGTAATTTTGTACTGTACAATATTTAGGGGAGCAGGTAATAGTAACACTACCAGCTTAACTACATGTCTTAATAACATGACAATAAAAACACATTCAAGTTGCCCAGTATAGTCCATGATGGCTGTCTTATTTATTTATACATTTATACATTCACACTTCCCCTTTTGAGCAGCTATAGTATAAATAGCTGCTTTTTGTCAGTAGCTTGTGTCAGAGCAGCTTCGCAAGCACTTGTACGTCCTCTATATGCATCAGTGTCAGACTGCCATCATGCCTGACACATGTCATTTCCTATCAGATCACATCACAAGTGTGCATGTGTGAACGCAACTACTGTACAACAATGTCAGTGTTTGCCTGGAGGTGCATGATAATATACTGTGTGTAAATTGGTCAGTGACTGATCTAACGTGTTTGTAAATGTATATTTCCTTACAGGGGTGTCTAACCTTATCCAGCAGGTGTGTCGGCTCAGTAAAGGCTTGCGTCTACTTAACCTCTCCAAGACGTCGCTCTCTTCAAAGGGTGTGTGCAGAAGCTATGTGTCCCTAGAGGTTTAGCGCCCTCTGCTGGTTATGTCTATAACAACTATCCCATAATTACCATTCACATAGAAGCCTGTGAAGTTCATGTGAGATCATGTGTCCAATTAGCTTGTTCCTTGCTGGTACATGGCATAGCTTCATTTTAAATATTTAATTTATATATAAATTACATATAAATATTTTATATATGAATTATTTATATATAAATTAAAATATGTATGTATTAAAAAGAGTATAATTACATTTATAATAAATAAATGTATTTATTAATGTTTATTATGTTTTATGGAGGGCTCAAACACTGTGAGTTTTGTGTGCTCAGAATAGTGTTGTTAAAAATATACACTAATGTTTTAAATATTTACTTTTATTTAATTATATGAATTTATAACAATATGTGACGCTGGTCCACAAAACCAGTCTTAAGTCGCTGGGGTATATTTGTAGCAATAGCCAAAAATACATTGTATGGGTCAAAATTATTGATTTTTCTTTTGTGCCAAAAATCATTAGGAAATTAAGTAAAGATCATGTTCCATTAAGATATTTTGTAAAATCCCTACCGTAAATATATCGAAACTTAATTTTTGATTAGTAATATGCATTTTTAGGAGCTTAATTTGGACAACTCTATTGGTGATTTTCTCAGTGTTTTGATTTTTTTGCACCCTCAGATTCCATATACTGAAATAGTTGTATCTCAGTCAAATATATATATATAAAGTATTCCACATAATTAGAACAAATATTAATGTTCATTTGTTATAAATAATATAAAATATTAATATTAAGTATTCACATATATCAAAAATCTAAAGCTATATACACACATAGTTTTGTATTTTTTATACTTTTATACTATTAATTTTTATATTTATTTATATTATTATATTTGTTAAATATATATATTTATTGAGAGCTCTATCTTGTGTGCTCATGATAATCTGTTAAAATATAAACTACCATTCTAGCAATGTTTAGATTTTAAATATTTAATTAATTATATTAATATATGACAATTTAACAAAGAATTTTTGTAGTTACAGTTAAACAAATTCATATATAATATATAATACACATATAAAATTATATGTATATGTAATATTAAACAAATATAAATTTCATGTTATATATAAAGTAATATAAATTATGAAAACAAATATTAATGTTAATTTGCTTTATATAAAGTAATAACAGAATATTAAAAAATATATATATAGTAAAAGCAAACTGTATAAACAAACATTAATATTAAACAAATATTCATATATAACATAAGTCTAAAACTACATACACATAGTTTTGTATTTTTATGCTTAATATTATACTTATTAACATTATTATATTTTTATTGAGGACTCAAATTCAAAGAATCTCAAAAATTGTGTTTGTGTGCTCAGAATAACTTAAAATATTATTGTTTTAAGTTACTGTTAAAATATTTTTACGTTTAGTTATTATATAACAATGAATATTGTAGCTACAATTAAACAAATGTATATAAAATATATAATGCACATAAGTTGTAGACGTAATACTAAACAAATATTAATATATATATATATATATATAATATAAAAAAAATATATATATATATAAATAATATAAAAATATATATATATATATATATATTAAATCAAATATTGCTATATAATAAAAACAAACAGTACAAAAAAATAAAACATTAATATTAAACAAATGATGCATATGTAATATAAACCTAAAACATGTATATAGTTTTGTATTTTTTATAGTGATTATTAATTATTATACTTATTACTATTATTATATTTTTATTGAGGGCTCTATCACAAAGGTTGTGTTTGTGTGCTCAGAATAACTAAACTAAAATATGAACATTATTTGTAATTTTTCTCCGTTAATTTCATGCCCCTGGACTTAATGCAAAAAAAAAAAGAAGAAAAAAAAACTATAATTTGTCAAACTGCAGTCTACCACACAAGCAGGCCATAGCAGATCCATCTAGCTTACCCTGTTACACAATCCCTGTAAAACATTTCAGGCTATAAAATAATGATTCTCACTCCACTGATCTAGAATCAGCTACCTGTTCTTTCTTAAATCAGCAAGATTATCGATGGATTAGTTGCATCTGACTTTAAAGCTTCAGAGTCATGACCAAAGAGCCAGTCTTCTCTCGAAGAGCCCAGACTCAATTACCAGCATCCTTGGCTGCTTCCAGGGTCTGCTAAATCTCTGGTTTTCTCTTTCAATCAATACAGTTCTAAACCGAGTGGATAGATGGATAGCCTTCTAACACGCTCCATGAATCAACATCCACGCGAAACAGCGCCCATCGTTAATCTTTGTTTTTAGTCTGATTTGTGACAACTTCATTGCAGAAGTTTTAACTTTGAATACAGAACTTAGATGAACTCGTGCCATCAGAGAATACAACTCATTTCAAATCGAGATGTTTCATTTTGGCATCTGCCACATCCGGTTGGGATTTATAGTGAACTTTGAAGTAAAATCAGCATTCTATCAGCAGTAAAAACAGAATTTACACATCAAAAAATGAACTACAGCTACCATAAAAGCAAAACCGACGAATACTGGATCATGAAAGGTTGCAGCGGTTAACATTTTGATGAGTAAATTCCTCCTTTTAGAGAGCGCAATGGGATGTTTTTCTTACTCCCTGGTGAGAAAGCGTACTGGCTGAGTTCACTGGCAAGCTTCCACCTAACTGAGCTAGTTGAGCTCTCTTTTTGTCTCATGCTCCAAAAGGCAATCACTAGCATTTTCTTCATGTATTTAGAAACAAAATGAAAATCCACTCTGCTTACAGAGCATCGTGTGTATGTTGTTGTGGTTTAGTGGTTTAGAGTCCAAAAGTCTGAGGCCACATTGAAAATCTGGGATTCCAAATCTAATTTAAACCCGGAAATACAATGAAAATATTTTGTTTACATTGTTTTTTTTTTTTTACAAAAAGTGTATTTTGTGACGTTGATCAAACTCCTTTGCACAAACAATCAGATTTTAACCTGCATTAATGCTCAAGATTACATGCTTTATGATGCTCAAGTCATTGTGAGGTTTTAAACAAACTTGTGCAGGTCATGAACGCGAAAGGACAACATACCATGTGCTGCAAATATCAAAGACATTCTGATTTTTCTCCACTATCACTCAAGTCACTATGCAGCGTTAATTTGTAATGGAAAAAATGTGTTTTATTTAAAACATGCAAAATAGAAGCTGTGTGATTTCCTGTGTGATTCAGCGATTCTTTGTCTTTCTTCCCAGGTGTCACGTCTCTTTCTCAGGCCCTGTGCTCCAGTGATGACTACTCCAACTCTCTTCTTCATCTGGACCTGAGTAAGAACCCAGGGATTCTGTCTGGAGAAGACGCAACGGTTAGAACTTGTTTATCTCACTTCTAGTATAATCAATCTAGTTATGTCTCAGCTAGTTACAAACTACTCATAAATTAGAAATGCAGGATATTTTTTATTTAGTACTGACCTAAAAAAAGATATTTCACATAAAATATGTTTACATATAGTCCACAAGAAAATAATTTATAAAAATGACCCTGTTCAAAAGTTTACAAACGCTTGATTCTTAATACTGTGTTGTTACCTGAATGATCCACAGCTGTTTTTTTTTGTTTGTTTGTTTTTTTTTTTGTTTAATGATAGTTGTTCATGAGTCCCTTGTTTGTCCTGAACAGTTAAACTTCCTGCTGTTCTTTAGAAAAATCCTTCAGGTCCCACAAAGTCTTTGGTTTTTCAGCATTTTTGTATATTTGAACCTTTTCCAATAATGACTGTATGATTTTGAGATCCATCTTTTCATACTAAGGACAACAGAGGGACTCATTTGCAACTACTACAGAAGGTTCGAAAGCTCATTGATGCTTCAGAAGGAAACATGATGCATTAGGAGTCGGGGGTGAAAACTTTTGAACAGAATGGAGATGTGTACATTTTTCTTATTTTGCCTAAATATCATATTTTTTTCATTTAGTACTGCCCTTCAGAAGCTACAGAAGATGCTTACAAACTAAGTTGAATTTACCCAAATCTTTTCACCCCCTGGCATACATATATTTTAGATGAGTATGATAATAGTATTGGGACCATGAGGTAGCTTCTCACAAAGTTTTGGGGAGTTTTTACTGTCTTTGTGAGGTCCAGCATACGGATGCTGAAAATAACACGATCCACACATACACACTGCTATTAACAGCCTCAGTACTTCCTCATTGTAGAATCTGTACCTGTTCCTGGCACAGCCGAACTGCCTGGTGCATTTGGACCTGTCAGGCACTGACTGTACCGTAGACTCTGTGAGTTGACAGCGTGTCACATCTTTCTGAATTTGTTATTGCCAAACTGCTTTTTACCCGCCATGATTTATGTCATTGCACCCGGGAATGCGAGACAACGATTTGTCTCTGATTTCCTATTGATATTTCTGTCACATTTAATGGTCCTAAATTGCAGAATTATACTAATGTTCTTCATTCTTTTTCTGCCACTCTCCTTCCCTCACTCTCTATTTTTTCCTCTCTGTGTTTTCTACATCCTCTTTCCATTTCCTCACAGTTATTTGGAGCACTGCTGCGGGGCTGCTGTGCCGATCTCTCCTACTTGAACCTGTCCAAAAACTCCTTCTCTCACAGGTGAGCTAAACTGCCTCCCACGAGCTCTCGCATGATAATCTGTCACGTCTGAGTCAGCCTCACAGGTGAGCTAAACTTGCCTCCTTCAACCACGCACATCATCACGAAACAGTTTGACTCATCTCAGTCAGTTCCTCAGGAAGCACTTTTCTACTGCTTTTAAATGAGTTTAAGGGTAAAAAGTACAATCCTGCTGGAAAGTACTACTGTATGTAAAAATGAATCTATACCAGTTTAAGGGGCCCATGGTTTTTGAACAAAAAAAAATCAATATTTTATCTTGTTTTTCAGTAAAAAAATCAAACTATTATTAAAACAAGACATTACATGAGTTGCAGGTTTATTTCTGAATATATTATTTTCAGATAATACTGTTTGTCTTGTTATTAAGTTTAGACTTCCTATGGAAAATGCTAATAATTTCTTAATAAATCAAAAATAAATCAAGAAAAAACTATTTGCTAATGTTTTGGTTCACAAGAAACTATATTGTGTTTTATTGTTTTATTTTATTTATATATTATTTGAGTTTAGTTTAGTTAACTAAACCTAAAAACTATAAAAACATTTTTGTCACTTGAAAAAATGAAATAAAATAAAAAATCAGAAACATTAAACTAATTTTATTTTAGTATGTTGTCAATATTTCTAATTTTCATTTAGTTTAACTTTAACTTAAATAACTAAAACTGAAATAAAAAACAACTAACTATGCAAAATATTAAAGAAAAAAACAAAAACTAATAAAAATGATAAACACACAACAAAATTAATTAAATTACCTAAATTAAAATAAAAACAGAAAAAAATAAATATATATATATATATATATAATTTTTTTTTTAATATTAATAAAAACTATAATAATATCTCAGTGATACTATAATAACACTGTGCAGAACAAGATAGCTGGTTTGCCAAAGCTCTAACCAGCTTAGACTTGCTAACAGATCAACATCAGATCTACTCATGCTTTTTCTGATCAACCATCTATCTAGACCAGCTTGGACTTGTTAGTAACCATAAATGATCGGCTTACCAGCTGGATTCAGCTACCATCAGAGGCTGGTTTTAAATGGGTTTTCCAGCAGGGAAGAGTGCCTGCAGAGATACAATATGAGTTAAACTGGGACATGAATGATCAGATAGAGCCGATGGACCTGCATGCTACACAGATGATAATACAGCTACTATAACAGCATTAGAGGAAAACATGTTTCTGTATAACAGAATTGTTTCCAAAAGCGAACTGATTAAAACATTTGGAAAAACAGCTTGCAAATTAAGTAAACAATGTTTTTTATTCCAACAATAATTTAGTAGTTATAATTAGCTTTACAACAGAAGTCTGTGATATTGCAAGGAAGTGTGCATGTGCCTGCATGCCAGAAGAAGCTTTAGGCTGAGGAGATACAGAAATACAATGATCCATCTTCCTGTCTTACTCCCTCTGAACCCAAACAGCAATTCCATCTCCCCTCTCGGCACGTTAACGGCATTATGAGAAACTCTCTGAAAAATGAGGCTAATTTTAGCTGAACTTATTGTTCAAATTGGAAGGTTTCTTCATCCTTTGCTACTCCTGCGAATGTGTTTGTTCTTAATTGGGTTTGAATTTGCAGAGGGATAAGTTGAAGATGATTGTGTGTCTGAAGATTGAAATAGTCTTGCATTTTGGCTGTGTTGGGATTGGCGTACTAGCTTACTTGCAGTGCAATATTGTTTATGTAATATTTGTTGAAAATAATTAGTGTTACAGAACGACTTACGCAGTACACTGCATTGTCACATGACCTCATTTTATTTTATAAATTCAGTTTTGAGTAAAAATTCATGTATTCACATTTGACAGTCAAATGTTGAGTTTAAAAAAAGAGATAAACATTGTAAAAACACACCAAGAGACTGCACACTTACATTAAACATTTAGAGTTCATGCTTTCACTGTGTGATTTAGTCTGTTAAAAACATTTAGAATTTCCCCAATTCAAGGTTCAAGGTATCATTTTTCTCACATTTATTTCACAATTCTAAGAACTGTGAGATACAAACTTGTGATTGTGAGTTATAAAGTCAGAATTGCATGATATAAACTCACAATTGTGATAAAGTGAGAATTGCGTGATATAAACTCACAGTTTTGACTTTTTTACTCAGAATTGCTTGATATAAACTCATAATTGAGAGAAATAAAATCACAATTGTGAGATAAAACTTTTTTGTTACATATGCAAGTTTATATTTTGTAATTCTGACTTTTTCTCACAATTCTGACTTTTTTTCTGATAATAGAGGTATAAACTTGCAATTGCGAGTTATAAAGTCCAATTTTTAGGGGAAAAACAGATATGTTCTCAGAATTGCAAGTTTATATCTCACAATTCTGATGCAGTAAAAAACTCGCAATTTTAAGGAAAAAAAGTCAATTGCGAGATACAAACTTGCATTTCTGAGTTTTGCTCAGAATTGCGACTTTATCATAATTGTGAGTTTGTTTCTTAGAATTATAAGTTTGTCTCACAGTTCTGCCTTTATAACTCACAACTGCGAGTTGCAAGTTTATATCTTGCAGTTTTGACTTAATTTCTCAGAATTATGAATTTATATCTCACAGTTCTGACTATAACTTTTAACTGCGAATTTATATCACAATTCTGAGAAAGTCAGAATTGCCAGATGTAAACTCGCAATTGTGAATTAAAAAGTCAGAATTGTGAGATAAAAAGTTGCAGTTACCTTTAAATAGTTTCGTATTCATTGGTGGAAATGGGCTTTCATACAAAAATGTATGAAACTTTTATATGACTTTTATATGTCTTTTATATTTATATCATCTGATATAGTTAATATCACAAGAACAGTTCCTGTTTTTTGCTGTATTATTTATTTATATTTATAGTTATAATTCTCCTTATAGTTATCACTCTGGGCCTTCTAATTTTGATAAATCTAGTCAGTCATTGCATGTTGTTCTCAGTATGCATAGTATATACTGCATCAATATTATAGAGTAGTATGTTAGTATACTATAGTGAGCATGGCCTCTTTTTCCTAGTGCTAATTTCATCCTTTCACAAACTCCCACCTAAACTCCCACACTTGGGAGCGCAAGCGCTCAGAAACATGTACACCCAAACACAGAACCACTGCACACATGGGCACCTCTGTGCGAGGTGTGTAGGCATGTGTGTGTGAGTAAATCTGGTTACGCCAGTGCCATGTGAAGGCAGCAATGTAAATCTGTTTTTGAGCTGATAAGACAGAGAGCTCATGAATATTAAATGGGAATGTTCCCTTAACACTCTCTGCTCTTGTTAACACATTTACACCGCACATTCTTCCCTGTCTCTCTCCTTCTTAAATGATAATGTCACTGTCAAACACAAAAATGTTATCATGGACTGTCATGTTTTTAGTCCCCAGTATCCCTCACTAACTGTCTCTCTCTCTTTTTCCCCATCTCATTCTGTCCCCCCAAATAATTGTTTGCTTGGTCCAATGACAGCGCGTTGAACGTTGTTAAAATGTTTAGCACGTAATACAGATACAAACGACTTCTTTTCTAATAAGCCAGAGGGTATTCTTTTGAGCCCTTGTTCTGCCGTATTGCTCAGGGCTTTGTGAAGTGTGGTATGATGTGTTATGGATAAAAGTCTCCCCTTCTTTTCTGTCATGCTTTTAGGAAAGTGAGAGAGACACTTCCTTCGTTCCGTCAGTTCTTCAGTTCAGCATTCAGCCTCACTCACATCAGTCTGGCGTCTATGAAGATGCCTCCCGACGTTCTGAGGTGAGCCTGGTCGCTGCTTTTTGTGCTGCACTTAACCCTGGCTTAGCCAGTTTAATCTGGCTTAGTTGGTTTCCCAGCACGACCTAGCTGATGCTTAGGTGGTTAGCCAGCTGCTCTCCTACTCTGAGTAATTCACAAGTGCTTAAAACCTCTCTACAGTAAATCCAACAAACCAGCTTTTCACATTCTAGGAGACAAGCTATCCACATTAGGCTGGTTTAAGCTGTTTTCAGATAGATGACATGATAACCCAGGTTACGTTAGTCCAGGATTTGGTAGAGCACATTAAGAGTCATGCTGTCCTGTACTAAACTGAACCGATTAAAGGGGTAGTTCACCCAAAAATGAAAATTCTGTAATTAATTACTCAGCCTTATGTCATTCCAAACCCGTAAGACCTTTGTTCATCTTTGGAACACAAATTAAGATAACGTCTTGGTTACATATGTAATCCTCTTTCCCTGAAGGAGGGAACGAAGATGTCATGTCGGAACGAATCAATGAATTCATCCGTTGGTTCATTCCGAAGTGACGTCAAACGTGAACGACTGAAAGGGAAACGTCTTGGTTACGTATGTAACCCTTGTTCCCTAAAGGAGGGAAAGGAGATGTCACGTTGGAATGAACAGACGAATTGGGATTCCAATTCGTTGGTTCTTTCCAACGCGACGTCAGATGTGACCGACTGAAAGGGAATGTCTCAGTTGCGTATGTAATCCTCATTTCCTGAAGGAGAGAACGAAGACATCACATCGGAACAAACCAACGAATTGGAATCCTAATCTCAGTTACGTATGTAACACTCATTCCCTGAAGGAGGGAACAGAGACATCATGCCGGAACGAACTGACAAATTGGGGTCCCAGTTCGTTGGATCATTCTGACATGATGTCGAATGAGACCGCTGAAAGGGAACGTCTCAGTTATGTATGTAGCCCTCAGTCCCTAAAGGAGGGAAAGGAGACGGCACGTCGGAATGAACAGACGAATTGGGATTGCAATTCGATGGTTCGCTCCAGTGTGACATCAGATGTGACCGACTGAAAGGGAACATCTTGATTACGTATGTAACCCTCGTTCCCTGAAGAAGGGAATGTAGACGTCACGTCAGAACGAATCAACAAATTGGGATCTGAATTCGTTGGTTTGGTCGAACGTGACCGTCTGAAAGGAAGCGTCTCAGTTACGTATGTAACATATGTAACCCTCGTTCCCTAATTCACATCGGAACGAATCAGCGAACTGGGATTTCAGTTCGTCGGTTCATTTCGATGTGGTGTCGAACGTGGGCGACTGAAAGGGAATGTCTTAGTTACGTATGTAACCTTCATTCCCTAAAGGAGTGAATAGAGATCTCACATCGGAACGAACCAATGAATTATGATCCTAATTCATCGGTTAGTTGCGACGTGACTTTGAAAGTAACCGACTGAAAGGGAATGACTTTATTCATCAGAATTATATGTCGGAACGCTGCCTCCTGTGTCATAATGCTCTCGTGAACGTGTCGAAGAAGGACAGGGAAGAGAAGAAATTGTTAAATGAAACTGTTATTTTCGTTTTCTTGCACAAAAAGTATTCTTGTAGCTTCAGAAAATTAAGGTGAACCACTGATGTCACATGGACTATTTTATCGATGTCCTTACTACCTTTCTGAGCCTTGAACATGGTAGTTGTGTTGCTGTCTATGCAGGGTCAAAAAGCTCTTGGATTTCATCAAAAATATCCGAAAATCAACGAAGGTCTTACGGATTTGGAACTTTGGAAGGGTGAATAATTAATGACAGAATTTTCATTTTTGGGTGAACTAACTCTTTAATTTCTAAGATTCAGTTGCTGTATGTTCAAGAGATTGTTCAGTCAAAGAAAAAACATATAAACAAAAAAAGCATAAAACAAATTATCTTCTGAATGTAGATGTTGACAGAAGTTTCACTTTTGGGTGAGCTATCTCTTCAAACACAAAAATCATTAGTTATCACTGCAGTTTTCAAAAATACACAGTTTTCATCTCAGCATGTAGGCCGCAGTGAAATCAATCTGAACATGTGGAGTCATTTTTGTAAATTTTTAAAGGCAAGCATATTTTTTAATGTAATATAGATCTGAAGCGTTTGCTGAACAGAATCAACCACATTCCCCCAAAAAGTGTAATATTTAAGTAATCGTTTTTGGAAAACATGCTCAGCTAAACGGCCCGTTTTTATTATTATCAATGTTAAAAACAGTTGTGCTGCCATGCCATTTTTTTCAGGATTCTTTGATGATAGAAAGTTTAAAAATAACAGCATTTACTTGAAATCTTTTGTGCCATTACAGCACTGATTACTATTAATGGACGTCATCTGGTCCATTAAAGAAAACTATTATGCACTACAAAGGAAACACAAATTGCAAATAATTTTTCTGTCTGGGTGTATTCATTAAATGATTAACGGTTTCATGTGTGAAAAGCCTACTAGAAGAGCTCTCTGGGGATTCATTTCTAGTTTTAGAGCTCTGTGCCCCTAACTGAGGTCAGAATCAAGATGTTCACGCGGCAGCTGCTATTTTGGGAAAGCCAGAATGTTTTCAAACGAAGCATTTCAAACAGGGTCATACCTCCTCCCGGCTCCCGAGCGCAAGACGGGCTGTCACACCCAGCTGAACACCTGATTTTAGCTCTCTTCTGTCAACAGCACCGGCCCACACCAGAGGAGTCGAACTAATCTCTAAGCTCTTTTCCCCTTAATCCTTTAAGACCTGCGTAACGCTTTGACGGTGTCCATATAGACCTTTTCTGATTTGATTTATTATGGAGATCAGCCATGGAAGCATATAATAGAATGCTAAGTCCCTTCAATGAGGCATGTAATGCTGTCAGTAATGACGACGTGCCTGTGTTTGTTTCATGTCACTTCCACAGGGCTCTGTTCCTTGGGCTTTCGTCCAATCCTCACATCACCGACCTACACCTGGACATCAGCGGCTGTGAGGTACTCCATCCCCCCAATTGTGCACCTAAATCTGGCTTGAGCTCTATAAATGCCTGTCTTTCTCTCTGTTGGCTCTAGCCTCAATCCTTCAGTCTGTGGTCACTCTACTGTGTGTACAGAGATCTCGGCTACAGAATTAGTCACAGAGAAAACCTTTCAAGGTTTCTTTTGAGAGTGCAATGTGTGTTTATCTCTGTGAGGCCTGCTTTGCCTTATTTTGACCTCACAAAATCATTTTATTCGTTCTCAAATATCAAATAAACTATTACAGCAGCTGCTTTCCTCAAATCTCTGTACTGTGGATTTGAAAATAATTACATATAGAAGTACAGTACAGTATCTTAGCAGCTTTAGTCAAAAGTCAATTTACACAAATGCTTACTTTCTCAGGGGTTTATATATTTATTAATTACAATTTTAAATGTAGATTTTTTTTTTGGCGTGTTACTTTTCACATGCTGTTTCATACAGTGTTTTAATTTTGTCTAATAAACTTTTTAATTAAAATAAACAAATAAATAAATAAATGTGTATCTTTAAGGAGAAGTTCACTTCCAGAACAAAAATGTACAGATAATTTACTCACCCCCTTGTCATCCAAGATGTTCACATCTTTCTTTCTTCAGTCGATAAGAAATTGTTTCTTGAGGAAAACATTTCAGGAAAGTATGTTCTCATATAGTGGACCTTAATGGTGCCCCCAAGTTTGAACTTTCAAAATGCAGTTTAAATGCAGCTTCAAATGGCTCTAAATGATTCCAGCTGATGAAGAGGGTTTTATCCAGTGAAATGATCGGTCATTTGCAATGACTGTATTGAACCGGAAAAAAAGTTCACGCAGACTTAGACAAAACGAGTGTTTGAGATTGAAAAGTATAGAAATTGTCCATTTGTTTTGAAAATGACCAACTGTTTTGCTAGATAAGTCCGTTCTTTTTTGTCTGGTATCGTTTAGAGCCATTTGAAGCTGCATTTAAACTGCATTTTGAAAGATCAAACTTGGGAGCAATATTGAAGTCCATTATATGGAGATAATTCCTGAATTTTTTTACTCAAGAAACATAATTTCTTATCGACTGAAGAAAGAAGGACACAAACATCTTGGATGACAAGGGGGTGAGTAAAATATCTGTAAACTTTTGTTCTGGAAGTGAACTTCTCTTTTAAAATTAATCTTAACTTGCTTTAGATAAAAGAATTTGACAATCAAGCAGGTTCCATTGTGACAACTTACCCCACATAGTTTATCCTTCAAAACAACAGTGTAACTGTTTAGGAGCTTTTTTTAATAACTTTTTCAGTGATATATTTTTCTTTATATAACTACTGTAAAGTTCTGGCTGCAATATTATTTTTGTAAAGGTAAGGAAAAAATAAATCCTTAACAGGCCTAAAATTGTCCAAAATTGCTCCAGTGTGCACTGTAAAATGTGATAAAAGAGCATTTTTTCGTGGATGAGTCATTCAGGATCTGCTTTATTTTTGATGAAAATGCTAGGGCTATTTTGGAATAGCAAAACAATTTTATCCATAATGTATTTTATGTGCCTGAAAAAAAAATTGACCTTCAAAAAGATGTATCGAGAGATATTCACCATGGTAAAAGGTAACAACTAGCCCCATTTTCAAAATCCCTCAAACTATTCCAACACTGATTTAAAAATTCTGTCATTAATTACTCACCCTCATGTCATTGTAAACTTGTAAGACCTTTGATCATCTATGGAACACAAATTGAGATATTTCCAATGAAATCCAAGGCTTTCTGACCCTGCATAGACAGCAATGCGACTACCACGTTCAAGGTCCAGAAAGGTAGTAAAGACATCATTAAAATAGAATTGTGAGATATTGTTCTTAGTAAGGAGCTGTATTAATGTAGTGACTTATATTTTAAATATGAAAATGCATAAAATGTACTAAGGTCTCTTTTATCAGTTCCCTGAGAATTGAACCTATGACCTCGGTGTTGCTAGCTCCATGCTCATTCAGTTGAGCTATTTGAAAAATATGAGTGCGTGCTAGCATAAATTATACATGTTAGAGGCTTGGAGTGTTCACTGTCTCTTTTTCCTTCTCTCCGTTTGTCTGCCTCTCAGCTCAGGTCTGCTGGAGCAGGGATAATACAGGACCTGTTCCCCAGAGTCTCCTGCATCAGCACACTGGACATCTCAGACAACGGTGAGACATCTAACTGCATAAATGAAAGGAAGCTTTTGTCTGCTCCCAGCGACCTTCAGCCTGTCTCTTTCCCCTCAGTTGCATTTGCTTCAGTCGCTATTGACTCTGCCTGTACATTTCTCTGTTCATTTCAGGGCTGGATGCTGATCTCCTCTGTGTCATTCCTGCCTTCTCCAGACACCCGTCCCTCAAACACCTGCTGCTGGGCAAGAACTTTAACATCAAGGGCAGGTACTTGTTCCCGGACTGAGAGAGGCAAACATCTCAGAACAGACAGTGATATATGTGTACATTTATTTGTTTGGCAGAAGCGTGCTTCCAAAGTGACTTACAAACAAGCATTTAGACTGCAGGGCCAGGCTGCCTGAAGCAGTTGGAAGATAAGTGCCTTGCTTAAAGGTTCAATACATCTTAATCTCTATCAGCAGCATCTGAGGCATGCCGTCGATTACCAAAAAACTAAAAATGTGTTTACTGTTGCGCACTTGCAGTGGAAGCCTTGCAGGCAAACGGGAAATGTGAAACTCTTTGTCAAAGCACTATAGTAAAAATATTATTTGAGCTGTCTGAATGGTCTAAATTGTCCATTTGAAAAGGGACAGGTTTTCTAGGATGGTGAAAATAGATTTTTAACAATATAAAACTTTCAAGGCAAACCTACAATGAGCTCTGAGGTTATGAATCGATGGTATGTGTTTCTGTTGAAGCTATCAGTCAACATAATTACAATATCATTTTCAGAAAAATCACATTTAGTAGAGAAATTCCAGGTGCAGAAGTACACATGTACAGTGGAGATCAAAAGTAGAGAACAACCTATAGTTTCCTAAATTTAAAGGTCACTTCTTATATTTGAAGTTATCCTAACGTATATTAATTGCATTCTGAAGCACAGTATAAAAACTTAAATGATATTTGAAAGAGAACTCCGATCAAAATTAGAGAACACTTACAGTACAGATTATTGATGTTAATCTGGCACCTGTTGCTTATTTTCTTAATTAAATGACAAACCCTATTTCAAGTGGCAGCATTCATTCAATTTTCACTGAGATTGCAAGATGGTGGGCCGCTCTAAGGTGACTGAAACCCTGCACCAAGGGATGACACTTTCAGACACTGCAAAAGAAGTTTGTCATTCCAAATCTGTGATTCCTCGAATATTGCTGGTTTGACAGCAAATTTTGATTCAGTCTTATTCATAATCTTTTGCCATTTAGTTTTAGTCATATTTCTGAATTGTTTTAGTTTTAGTCTAGTTTCAGTCTACTAAATATCACAGGATTTTAGTCGACTAAATCTAGAGTAGATTTAGTCAGCTAAAATCTAATGGGTTTATTTACAGAATAATGCATTTATTAAGCATTTCTCTAAAATTACCAAACTCATTGTATAAGGTTTTATCATCATAGACATAATTTAAATGCTGTGACGCAACATGCCTTTATATTAAAATTAAACAAGAATATGGTCTTCTTTTTAATGAAACACCAATGGTTATATTGGTTATATAATTATGCATTCTTTATAACAACTTGTTTACCACATTCTTCATTCTTTCAAGCAAAATAATTAGATTAGATTTAGATTAATCTTTATTAGCTACTAAAGTCAACAGCAGTGAATGATTTTCTGTCTTTCTTTGTTGCTTGATTAACATCAGTGCCACAGACAATAGCAATTAGGCTGCTTTCCCTTTAAAACCGAATGCATGCAATGTACAGATACATGTCCGATGTTCTCCCAACTGTTTACTTTCACCTAAGACGTAACCGAGTGTACTTATTTGAATACTCATCGAAACTGACAATTCCCCATCATTTTGTGTTTATTTCTCCGTTCATGAGATGCAAAAGAGTACTCGTGTGTTGTGTGAGAGGCGCTGCTTCGGTGTGTGTCTCCGAAAACCGGACCGAATTGAGTTCGAATTTACGTTGTCAAATTTATCCATATGCCTGCTCTTCTTTTACTCCCAGATACTGACGTTTTTGAACATTTTATGAGGCGAGTGCAAGTGTATGCTAGCTTATGTCTCCCCCGGATAGATCAATAGGCTATGATACAGTTCATACACTTTAAAAAAAAAAGTTGTTACAACTTAATTTGTTACCCTGCTGACTTGAAATTAAAAAAAAAAAATATTCCAGTCATCACTTCAGTTAACATTAAGTAACTTAAAATTTCAAGTTGACTAAACTAAAAATTTTAAGTCAGCGGGTAACAAATTATTTTAAGTTGAAACATCTTTTTGGGACATTTTCTTTTTTTTAACAATGTACGCATCTAACCTCATAAACACGCAGCAGATTCGTTCTGAATTAATCCCTTCACCAGTAGTCCATCCATGAAATTTTCGTCTCGTTTTTATTAATTGACAAAAATATCAATAGATTTTCATCATAGTTTTTGTCATTCAAAACGAAAATTTGTTTCGTTATCATCTCGTTTTCGTCTGAAAAATGTTGAAATTAACACTGTTACAATGACACTAATTCAAAAAGGCTCAAAAAGGCTGGTTGTCTGTGTAAGACAAATGCATGAGAAGTCTCTCAGTGGGGAATTGGTTCAACACCGCAGCTGGAATTGCTTGCCAGTTCAGTACCAGAGTCCTGATCTAAAACTGATTAAAAATCTCTGGAAAATCGTTGGCGACAAAGTTAAAAATCTGAAAACCCCACTACAGCTACCAAACTATGGAAGAGCGTGGAAGAGAGCAGACCAAGATCACACCATTGCAGTGTGAGAAACTTGTGATATCCTGTGGTTGCAGATGCTGGAGTCATTCAAAGCGAGGGCCTCTACACTTTCCACTAATTTCTGACAGCTGTAGCCCTCCAAAATTGTAGTTTAGTAGTAGTAATCTTCTTTCATGCTGCAGTGGTTTCTATTCTCTAATTGTGATCACTGTGTTTTCCACAAAATGAAGGTTTTTATTAAAATGCCTTGGTTATTTTGTTAAACATGTTAGTAGAACAGTGGTATACCCACAGCTAACATTCCTTCAAATTTTGATCAATGAAGATTAACAATATTTCAGGAAAAAACCAAGTGTTTATACATTGTTCTCTAATTTCGATCTCCATTGTAGGCCAGTCATTTTCTGCTGTACCATTTTCAGTTTTAATTTTCAAACACTTATTTATGCTGCTGCCTGCTTTCCTTTTACGCTTCCATTGTAAATGCATTACTGCAATCTTCAAATGTTTGTTTTTACGGATTGAGGGATTATTAAAACAGTGTTCTGTGATAATCAACAGCATGACATAGAGTAGATGTTGATAGAGTTTACGTACAGTACACAGATTAACAGATACAACAGATATCCACTCTGAGACAAGCAGTTGAGGTAAGCAGGTTAGAAAAGTCTATGAAACCGTCTGCAATCACAAGCCGAATGTGAGCACACAGTAGGAGGCTCTCAGGGAGGCAGAGGAGGGACTGAGGGGAGGTGTGTGAAGTGTCATTAATCTTGGAGTTGATGGAGTTTATATGTGTGTGTGTGTGTAATAGTCCTGCTATTTCCTGTGCTTGCAGGGTTCTGGACGAGGTTCTGCAGAAACTAGTGCATCTGGTGCAGGAGGAAGAGTGTGTGAGTGTTTCACAATCACACACGCATACACACACATGGACATAACGCTTTGCTTCCTGTATGCACCTTACACTCACACACACACACAGAGTACAAAAGCTTTTTAACAGTCTGCTGTGTGTATTACAGCACTAGTGATTCATCCGTCCTTCCTTCACTCTCTCTCCTTTCTTTCTAATCTCTCTCCTTCAGGGCACAGAGTCCTCTCACTGCAGATATCGCCTTGCTTGATCAATTATTAAGCACTGTTTTTACAGATCACAGACATTGCAAACTCACACACACACATACACACACTCTCTCTCATTGCTCCTCTTTCCTGACAGGCCCTGCAGAGCTTGTCTCTGGCTGACTCCAGGCTTCGTTCGAGGGGCACGGTGCTCGTGAACGCCCTCGGCAGCAACGCCTGCCTGAAGAAGGTGGATTTGAGCGGGAATGGACTCGATGATACAGGAGCCAGGATGCTCAGTAAAGCTCTGCAGATCAACACTACGCTAAGGTACTGTAATGTGAATTACAAAAAGGATTGTTCAAGATGCTGATCGGTCCGTACAGCATCCTAGCAGTGCTAAAATGCACATTATAGTACCTGTTAACCGAGAAGCCAACTGTTATATGTCAAGGGCTAGTGGCCAGATT